>NC_143440.1:600000-860000 GCF_987193195.1 Phasianus colchicus | reverse complement strand
GGTGTTCTTTTTTTCCCATATTAGATTTGGAGAAATTCTATGGGTAGAGTTATTTATTTTTAAGACTTTACTGGATGAAAATTATTTTATGCAGTTATGTTTGATATTATCTTAATTCATTTTTTAGTTTAGAGATTTATAGAAAAGGCATTTTTTGCTGTCAGTGGAACATTGTAATAATTCTCTTTTATCCTACATCTTCCAACACCCCTACCTCTTTCAGAAAGTACAGCTTATAGCAGCACACCCAGCTGAGCTGAGGATTTGCCTACCCATGACTCATCTGCAGGTCCAGAAAGTGCAGTCTATACAAAATCTGAACAAGCCACACTGGTTAACACCAGCCTGGATCTCCTCTCAGGTTCTGGTGTGCTGACAGCACTGCATCCTGCCCATGAGGAGCACGTACACACAGTGCATAACACCACTGAATCAACTTCATTGATTTAATTCTCATAGAAAACAGTATTTCTTTTAGTATTCTAAACCTTTAGAGGTGAATTAATTCTAAAAAAAAAAAAAAAATCCCAAACTTTTCTCAAACTTGTCAAAAGTTGCTAATATCAGATAACTCATTTCCAAAAGCTAAGTTTAGTACAGAGGTATACTGTTTTGTTTTTTTACAAATTATTTTGTTATTTATGACAAAGTGATATTGAAATAGGACTCCAGAAACACTAAAAAAAAAAAAAAAAAAAAAAAAAAAAACCAACAGAAAACAACAAAAAGAACCTAAAATATCTGTAGTTGGATCACCTTAGAGCAAAAATCATTCAAAGCATGGGCAGACTTGCAATTTTCAAATGCAGAAGATTCTGATTTATTGAATTTTACAGAAAACCAAGCAGCACTGTCAATGTAATGCACTAACATTGAAGTCCTGCTTGACACTGATTTTGATTCTGGATAAATGTTAATTCATACAAAAATACCATAGAATGTTCTTTTATCCCTTCACTGCACAGATGTGAATTTGGGGAACATGTACAATTTAAGAACAGTTGCCCTAGGTCAGGCAAAGGGTCCGTCTAGCTCACTAATTTATTGATAATACATAAAAGTCCAGTTGTAACTCTCCTCTACTAAATGGAAGAGAACAGTAATTCTTCTCCTTGACCTTGCAACTACAGGATTCTTAAATTAGCTCAGAGCACTAATTTGGATCATGTGTTGCTTTTTATAGAGTCAAGTACAACATTCCTATCAGCATGCAATTTATGTTTTGGCAGTATACCTTCGGGGATTGGTGGAACCAGGCTGCTTCAAGACTTTTTGGGAGATCACAATCCATCTTTATTGATAGATTAATAAGATTTTGTTGTATCTACTCTTTTTCATTAGTGAGCTCTATCCTTTTTCACAGTTTAATGAAATTAGAGGTTATGCTTTCATTTATTTACCTTAAAACAGGACAGAATTATTCAGAGGGCTCACGACAAATTCTGAAACCAAGACTGCAGTTTTAATGTATAACTTGTTCCTAAAAGAAGGAAAGATATTACTCTTCACAGCTCTAACAGATGAAGAATTAAAATAACAGCTTTGTTCCATGTAATAGATACTCCATTAGTCAGCACACTTTATCCAAGAAAGATTTTTGAACTTGCTGTTATTTCCTCTTTTCCAAGGGAAAAAACAAACAAACAAACCAGTCCTAGTCACATCAAGCTGTCCTCATCTGTACTATTTGAAGCTTCTGGCTCAAATTCAACTACATTTGTTTACATTCAAAGTGAGTGAAGATTTTCATTCTGGGAGCTGTGAACTTGTTCTCAAGTTGCCCCTGTCAAAATCCAGGAAAGTAGGGTATCCAGAGCATGAGGACAGAGTAATCCAACATTACAACTTTAATAAAGCATGAACTGCTGTTTGTTGTATCTCTGTACAGTGTACGCAAATGAAAAGTGAAGCAAACTGAACCAAACACATTCCTGAGAGAACCAAGCCAGTGACCCAGAAAGCACATGGGAAAGTTCCTCTAAGTGAGATTCTATTTTATTTCATCTGTAAGATGAGATTTTAAGTGATAATAGACATTTCAATCAATCATCACAGTGCTCCAATGCAGCTTCTTGGATCAGAATCCAGTGAAGAACAAACAAGGAGCTGCAGTTAACATAACTTGTTTTTAAACTTTTGTCTGGTACTCCCCAGTTTGTATTTCTTCCTGTTGAATTCTGGATGAAATTTAAGAGAACTGAACTACTTGTCCAAGTACTACTTTGCTTGATATTTGCATTCCCTCTCCTCTCCTTAAGAATTCTTTTGATGAAAATTTATAATCTTCCAGGCATTAAAAAAAAAAAAGTTGATTAAAATTTGCATATCATGCAAGTTGGCTAAAAGGTCTAACAAGCACAGAAGTTTTCTGGATCCTTATCTTCTTTAACAAAAAAATAGAAAAAAAGTGTATTGTATCTGTCTTTTATAGGACAATACTATGTTTTTCATGCACAAGTAAGAAAGACAATAAAAGGGGAGAAACATCAAGTTATTTCAGGTAAAATTTAAGGAACATAGGACAATTGCATTAGAAGTATGGGAGCATTTGCAATGTGTTGGTACGTGAGATCAAGTTTTCCTTCTCTTGCTAATCTTTCCATTCCAATATTTTTCAATATTTAGCTGATGCCCTCTTAACTATTTTTATAAAGGCACTGTGCAATCTACATTTTTTTTTGTTTTGTTTTAATAAACACTGTAATCTTTCTGTTGGTCTTACACACAGAGTGATTCAAAAAGTAGCTTACTTTTTTTTTCTATAATAACAATAGTGCCACCTAGTCGACAACCTAATGAACTGTGCTGGCCTATGCAGTACTGTAATTACAGCTCGAGTCTCTGAATAAAATTGAACTGTTTCCTAAAAACGTTTGTGCAAGGATGTACACAAGTAGTTATCTGTAGTTAGAGTAGTGAAATCACTACATCAAGGTATAAAACAAGGAAATAATTGGGCTCACTATCATCAAGTAAGGAATCAGTCTGTACTAATGTAATGTTGAACAGACTTTCACTGAGGAATGTACAGAAGAAAAATACATTATTAAGGAAAGATGTCAGTTATGGAAGCATCACTCAGAACCAGGTTGAGCCGTGGCACTTTTCTCACACAGCAATTTCACTAAGGGGAACAAAGGGGATAAATTGCTCTCTTGGACAAATCTAGCCTGGGAGAAATCAGGAGAAACACCAGAAATCTGCTGTCATCCCCAAGAGCAGCACTACTGACGTTTATTCCCAAGGCATTTGAAAGGAGCTCTCTGTTTTGTATTCAGAAAAATAATTTGCTTTTTTTTTTTTTTTTTTTTTTTTTTAAGTGTGCATAACAAAGGAATACTTTTAGCAATACTTTTTCTCCACAAATTCTTCTTCAACCCTGCTTACACTAAATTAAACATTGTGGGATCCTCATGGTAAAGCTCCTCAAGGAAGTAAGTTGTTCACAGAATCATAGAATGGCTTGAGCTGGATCAGACATGAAAAATGACCAAGCTCCAACCCCCTGCCTTGGGCAGCATTGCCACCCACTGGATCAGGCTGCCCACAGCCCCATCCAACCTGACCTGAAAAGCCTCCAGAAAAAGGACCTCCACAGCTCTCTGGCAACCTGTCCAGCGCCTCGCCACTCTTTGAGTAAGACATTTTCCACCTACCACCAATAGTGCCCACTCAGCAGCTCCAAGAGGAGCTCGGAAACACAGCAGCAGGTGAGGAGCACGGGGCTCTGCCTCCTCCTCCTCAGCAGCACTCCCAGAGCTCCAGAGACTGCAGACGCAGGCGGATGTTCTCCCTGCTCCCTGGGTGCCCTGCCCAACACCACAGCAACACTGCAGCCTTCCGCAGCTTTATGCGCCCAGGGAGGCAGGGACATTCCACGCTTGTTTCTCTCAAGATACACAGGAGACAATATGGCAAGACATTTTACTAGTTCTACTCAGTAAATATTAACGTGTACGTACCACCAGTGCAAGGAGAGGCGGGCGGGAAGAGGAAGGAAGCACAGGGCCAGCCGGCTGCAGCCACCACACAGCGCCCACTGACGCCTTCCCGCCTCACCACAGCGAGGGCTGAGGGCCCAGCATCTGCCCCTGCAGCACTTACCTGTCTCACACCGCTTTGTGCTTTGGCAGAATATCGTCTCTGACAACAGCACGAACTTCCACGAGACCCTTCCCACCAATATCCCGCTCCATTTTGTTGCCGTGGGACAGAGGGCAGCAGAGGGGCACGCTGACAAAATGGCGCCTGGCGTCACTGAGCTCCTCCAGGCGGGAAAATGGCACCCGCTGACTTCCATCAACGCTCACTGAGCCGTATCTTCAGATGCGGTCTGAATTCTGCATGAGTCTTCATTGTTAATATCAAAGTTCACAGTTTTTATATTTTTTTACAAATCTAAACTGCTTTCCTTAAACTGAGACTGTGTTAACGTTCCGTTGCTTCCTCACATTAAGGAGAGGCTGCACTAATGCTAAGTGTACTGCCGGGTCCTGCGAGCTACTTCAGTCAGGTGAACACAGCCTTAAGACAAAAAAAAGAAAAGATAGTTTCCAGTACTGTAATCCTGACCATCTCTCAAATGCACATTTCAAACACCTTAGAATAATTTGATTTTTTTTTTCCCCAGAAACAACTTTCTTCTAGGTCAAACAAAAAAGATGGCCTTGTTACTCCATTGAAAAAGTCACATATATATAGAAATAGAAAGCGAATCACAATTTTTCCTTAATATTTTTTCTGCATTCTTTTAAATTCGTTTATCAAGTAGACAAAAAAGCTGTTATTATTAGTAGAAAGACAGAACTGGCAAATATCACCCAATTCGATTGATGGCTTTATTGGGAACAGCGTGAGACTAAGCTTAGTGCACAGTGACGTCTGAAAAACATAACAAGAGTTAGTTTTGTTCAGTTTTCTTTTTCATAATTGTACTACACAAAACAAGCTGATGTAAGAGACTGGGGGCAGGTGAAGAAGCAGGGACTCTTTGGCTGAGTGGATGTATTACATTAATTTCTTAATATGTGAAGGAGTGGATTACCCCTCTAACAGCAATGGGAAATTAGTTTCTTTATTTCTTCATTAAGACTGTGGGAGGGAAATTAATTTTCTACTCTGGTTTTCAAAATTAATTGAATATATCTTTATTAACATGATAAATATGTACACATACTTTTTGGTTGAAAGAATTCTCTAAATTAATCCTAAGCAGACATTTTCAAGGCAGTTTGGTAGCACATTACTTTTTGTTTAGTTTTCTAACATTATAAAACTGATTTCACAAGTCCAATCTGTTAAAGCTATCTATGTGGAAGAAAAGCATCTCAGAACAGTTCTTCTAGACTCATTTGTGCAGTTGAATAGCATATTATTTATTCTTCACTTCTTCCTACTCTATTATTCTTGTACCTACATTCTTGCAGCCCTACGTGTACCTAAGTGTTTATGTTTTCATGCATGTAAGTGTATGCATTAGAAATTGTCTTTTGATTGCTCTAAAAGAAAAACATGATTTTTGAAAACATAACCCACTTAGCTTGAAGAAGGGTCTAGATTTCTCCATGCGCACATTTCCACTTAGATGAATTTACAAAACATCTCAAAATTGCTCACTTCATTTCCTATGCAACGTCTTCATATCTGTATTGTATTTCCTATGGTGTACTTCCACCACTGCATCATTATATTATTTTACGTTCTTTAGTACTTCTTTAAATGCCAATAGCATTTTTATTTAGTCTTCTATTGCATAATTTCTACAATCATTTCACCTAATATCTTTCATAATCAAAAATGTGAAACATTTTTCTGCAGAACTGGCCCTTTTGTACTAGAACAAAATAGCAGCGTTGATTGCCAATTTTCCATCTTCTTGTATAGTCAGTTAAAGACTAGATACTACAGAAGACAGTATGCTTTATTAAACATAAGTTCTGGACTGAACACAACAATACCACAGCAGACTCCAAGGGCTTATTTCACAAGGAAAGGGAGATCTGTCAGTCCCTTAAGACCACCAAGTCCTTCAGCCTTTTTTGGCTGAGAAGTACAAGAAAATTCCTAACAGAACATCCTACAACTTAATTTTCTCAAGTATGAATCAAATGCATTAATCAGGGAGTATAACTTATTGTCTCTCATTCAGTGAGTATTAAATTCCATGTTATTTTATGAGTCTCTGTCTCCTTGCCTACATAATCCTATCTAAAACTATACAAATGAATATAAGGTACCTCCTTTTTTTTTTTTTTTTTTTTTTTAAGTGAGTTGGTTAACAACTTCAACCATCTTTCACAAAGAACTACTATATCATTCATTTCTTAAAGTTAGTCTAAAGAAATCAATTAGAAAATGATTTTTGTGAAAGGCGCTGCACTTTACATAAACGCAAACACAAACTCTAACCACTACCACCACCTCTCAAATGAAAGCCATGAATTTCTCTGTCTAGAATGGGAAATAACACCTTTATATATACAATAAAATTATAAGTATGAGGCTATGAATGCAGAGAGTCAAACTACCTTCAAAATCTTTGAGAAACAATAACATTTAAGGGACCATCTTAAGTAATCACTTAGATATTCCAAATTATTTTCTAGCTGATAATATTATTTATATGCTGGAATATTTTGCATTCATTCTCCAGGTTTAAAAAATTTTTAAAAACGTTTTCCAAATTACACACAAAAGAAAAATGCCCATGTGGCCAATGTCAATTTACCTTTGGAAAAGTTCTTCAAGTCACCTCCTTTACATGGGCTCCATACCAATTGAATTCTGCTGAATTCTTTTAATTAAACTCTTCTCCACCAGAAAAGACAGACTACAAGTGAATAAGCAAACAGCAGGGATAAGTTACAGCTGCTCTCCTTCCTAGGAAGTTAGTAGGAAGTTCTTGTTTTGTTAATCAAAGGATATCTTAGTTATAAACATCAACTACAGGAATTAAATATGCGAAGTTTATACTGAACAAAAGCAAGAGTGTCTCAAAAGTATTAACACATTATTGTTGAACCTGATTAATCCCTTTTAACAAAATAGTTCTCTTTGAAAACTGCTGACAAGAGTGTTGCAAAGTGCAGCTGGGAGAAAGAAGCAGATCAAGTTCTTTACTTGTTTTGATAATTATCTCATTATTAGCTTGTTAGAAAACCTCAGTCAAGTCCACATAGCATCTTTGTTAACACGTAAACCATAATTTACAAACACAGACTTAGACATACTCTTTGCCCAGAGAAATAATTTAGCCTTAACCCTGAAGGGAAAACTGAGATAGTGTTGAAGCGTTTTTGCCTATTGTTCCCATTAAAGCAACTTAAAGAAGCAAAACAGGAAGTCTGGATGAAAATTAACTAACAGACCAGACCTCAACTATCTGAGAAAAGGTCAATGGCAAAATAATCAACCTGTCACCAAAAACTTTTCCCTGGGAAAGAAAATCTGTGGTCCAGCCCACAATTAGAATAGTACAAAGCGTAATGTTTTAAAAAAAAAATTAAAAACAAATAGGTTTTTACTAGTGTTGTAGTTTTAATTACCTTACCTTACGTTAATGGAGGAGGTTACTGAAGACCCTGCAATTCTTGGTATCAGAAGTCCAGCACAAGCTACTTTCATCGCAAGAACAAAACAAAGACTTCTATAGGAAGTATACTCAAGATCTTGGAGCTGATACAGACTCAGCAACCATATATAACAAAAAATTTGCATGAATGGGGCAACAATAAGACATGCTTGTCATACTTGACACTGTACACATTATTAGCGCACACACCCATCAGCCAGATTACAGTAGCACGGTACAAATACTATGAACATTCAGAATACAAACACAGTGCTCAGACTTCCAGCCCAAAGTCGTCTCTTTCCCTCTTACCCATGTGAACTTCCCAGATTAAAAGAAAATAGCAGCACAGCTAAAGGTGCCACAACAGTTGTGTAGCATAGTACCTGTCTTCATGAGACATCCTGACAATTTAAAGGGTCTATAGAATCATTTATCCAGCAAAGGCTAATTTATCATTAAAATCATCTGGGGGCTCACTGTTTTAAATAAACCATTTTATTCTGTCAGTTTTCCACTGAACATTGGAATCCTCAGGTCAGAGGCATGTACCAAGCTCATAACATATTTGCTTTTCCAATGAAAAAATAATTCTGCATTACTAAATCTAAAAATATGCACATTTTATTTTATTTTATTTTATTTTTGAGCAACTGATAATGCAGAATCTTAATCCTAGTACACCAGCAGCATTCCCAAGGCCAGCACTCACCAGCTGGGAGCACCGAGCCCTTTGCTAAAATCAGAGGAGCTATTTGCTTCCCCAGCACTGCAGACATCTGCGTTCCTTTTCAAACTCTGAGTACAGAGGCAAGCATGTGATACACAGTCCTGCAAGACTGTTCCATGTAAGCACTGTTAACTGAGAAGCTTTTCCATTAACATTTGCATACTGACAACACAGAATGGCCAGGGTTGGAAGGGACCTCAAGGAGCATGAATCTCCAACCCCCCTGCCACACACAGGGCCACCAACCTCCACATCTAATACTAGACCAGCTGCTCAGGGCCCCATCCAACCTGGCCTTGAACACCCCCAGGGATGGGGCATGGAGGTATGACTGCTTTTGTTATTGATGTGCTATTACAAGTGCTGACATCCACTGCTCAGAAATAATGGTTAGCAGCATAGATGTTCAGAACTAAATATTCACGTTAGGGGCACAATTCAAACACAACTGTGTATAACAGCCTGAAGGACAGCCTGTGTTTCAGAAAGTAAAGCACGGCAAGGAACCCACCGAGTGCACACCCTCTGAGCTCCGCTAGAGGGGCTCATTTAATTAGGCAACAGCACAGTTCCCATTCGAATGGGGAGAGGTTCTATCTGCCGCTTATCGCACCATAACCGATTGATAAATACTGCACAGTAGAGACGCTAAGCCAGAACTACAAGAACTTAACAGTTAAGAAGCTGCTGCACGGGGTCCTCCGTTCTAAAAGCTTTCTGTTTCTCATTCCAACAGGTAGCGGCTGGGCACCCTAACCATCCTAGCGTCACCTGGATAACGAGAACCTACGCTGCTCTTTTTCTGCACGCTTCTGCTCTCTCGGGGCTCGGCCGTGCAGCAAGCACACACGCAGCCGCGCCACGAAGCGTCCCACAGCCCTGCCCCGGCCGTGGGACCGCCCCGACGGGGTGCAGCCGGCGGTGCGGGGCGGGGGCTGCCCTGGAGTGCACCGCGCCCTTTCCAGGAAGCGCTCAGCGCTGAGCACGGCGGCGGATGCTTCCCGGCAGCTGGCTCTCGGCTCGGAGCTGCGGCGAGCAGGTATGCACGGCACGGCACGGCTCGGGCTCTCCTTCTCCTCGTCGGGGCTCTCAAGTGTCCCCTCTTCCGCGGGCCATCGCGGTTGTTTCAGTGACGCGCGTCGCTTGGAAGCCAGCGGGTTAACTATGGAGCGCAGGGCGCTGGCTCAGCTCCGCCGGGATGGCCGGCCCCGAGGTCCGTCCTGCCCCGAGGTCCGTCCTGCCCCGTGCACCCCCGTGCCCCCATTGCGGGCGTTGCGCGGTGGGACAGCCCCGGCGACGTGTGCGGAGTTACGCAATGGCACGCAGGACCTGTTCGGGTCGGTGCTTTCTGTTAGGGATCCGTCGGGCTGAACGGCGTGTAGGCACTTGCGTTGGATGACTTCATGTGTGGGATTCGTCATTCGGGAGGTTGCGTTGTCAGTGCGTTGAGGTGCGGGTTTCTGTCGGGCAGGTACGCGCCATGCTGCTGCCGCTGCTGCTGCTCTGCCAGCTCCAGCTGACCGCGTCGAGGTTTCTGCACCGCGCACAGAGACTGAGCGGCCCGGAGCAGCCCGACGCCACGCGTGGTAAGGCACTGCCAGCACCAGTCTGTGCTTTCCGGAAAAATGACTGTATCTTCTTAACTTTGTTTCTCCTGAGAAATCTTCGGTAGTACTTCGTTTGCTCCGACACTAATGCCTCCTATTTATTTTCGTGGAAATGGCAACAGTTATGAAGACCGTAGTAACGCTATTTGTCAGAGCAAATTCTCAGCTACAAAATACTATTTTTCAGTGTAGTTGCTGCCATTAACATTCTGATTTCACTTGTGATGAACAGGAGTTACTTCCGTGTCAGACACCGTTCTGTCAGACTGCCCCTCTGCTGCCATCTGTCCCACGGCAACAAAATACAGCAGGATATTGGTGGAAAGGTTCGGCATCTGCTGCCTTACCACCAACATCCACCGCTGATGTTATGGACCGGCATCACAAAATAGGAGGCGTTACTTTTGGAGCAGCCACATTTTGAGCACACCACATTAGTTTTATTTGAGTGTCTAAAACTCATTTGTATTGAAAGGGTTTATTTGCTTGTTTGCTGGGACTGATATTTTCAATCACCTTGAAACAAAGCACACTGCTGCTATTGCAGTGCCTTAATTTGGAAGGTAGAAATAAATGATGTCTCCAAGAAGGACTCGAGTCCTTGTGACACACATGGGATACTGAACATTTCAGCTTCAGGGCTTCACAAATGAATCTGTAAGATAGCTGCCCTGTCTTCTCAGTGAATGAGGAATGCCATAACCCTAACACAGGCTTGTCACAGCCATCACATAGAAGAGGGAACTCCTTCAGGGCAGCAGGTCGAGCAGAAAAGTGCTGATCTCAGGTTATTCATTAAAATCCATACTGCTGTGGGGCAAAATGGAGAGCTGCCCGGCTGCCTCTTCCGTGTGAGTTCACAGCACAGAACCCTCCCCTGGCAGAAAAAAGGCCTGGATCACTCCAAGGTGGAGCTGGAAAGCAAAGGGCCCAACTCTTTTATCCAGTGATTTAGCAAGAACAGTTGCCAAGAGCGTGGGGTACCCACAGTGGGAGGTTACCCCTTCAGCATCTCTGGAGCATCTTTTACCACCAGAGTGACTTTATTCAGCACATTGTGTGGATGCATTTTTAATTAAACATGCTAAAACTGAATTTACTATCTTGTTGAACTGTGGCTCAGGGACTGCAGAACTGCTTCTAGCAGAGAATTCAAATTCATCTGTTTCATTCTCCAAATACTTCCTTAATCACCAGGTCGTGTGTTATTTGGAGGTGGAGACAGGTGTGTATTGATTACATCCTACAAAGTGATAAAGAGAGCAAATAAATGGATAAAGACAGAGCGAAAGAGCTTGTATCACTGGGATTTAGGGTTCACTTCACATTCCTTAAAGTGCAGCAATTATCTAAGTTAAGTGGGAAGTATAGCTACTGTTGCTTGCAGTAAGGAATGAAACACTTCTGAGCAAAACCAAAGATCTGCTTGATGATTCAAATGTGATTTGCAATGAACCAAAATATGGATAATGTAGCATTCATTGTAATTGTTTTCAATTTCCACTTTTTTTACTTGTATGAAGACCATATCTCTAGTTACTGTTACATACAGCATCAATATTTTAAGCATAGATTATCATGCGACTACTTTGAAGTAAAAGATGTGTCTTCTTACACATGCATACTGTTTCTTCTATCCATAATATTTCTTCAATGCACTACAATATTAAAAGCATAAACAACCAATATGCAGATTATACTTGCATTTTCTTAGTTTACAGACGACAAAATGTTTTCAGAAAGCACTGCAAGAGCTATCTAACTGTGAGGGTAAACATTCCTGAATGATATGATAATCCAGCAAAACCAACAAGAACACACCTAATTTGTAGCTGAATACCTTTATTCTGAGTCTCATCCCCTTTTTAACTCTCTGACTTGGTATAAAACAATGCTGTTTATGCATTACACTTGCAAAAACAATCCTCTACTTCTGTTATTGAACCAAATAGTCTGGATTTCTTAGAGAACAGATTAAACTTTCACTTCCAGCCAAGCCAGAAAACTAGCTCTGTTATATGAAGATGATATTTCTTAAATGAAACTGTAGGAAGAACAGGCTAAAACTTGACTATGAAGAATCTCTGGTGAGAAAACGCATTCCTATATTCCAGAGCCTCCTGTAGTTTCACTAACTATTCTGGAATCTTACCTCACAACTTACTCCACAGGGCCTCGTGGCACCCAGAGTAAGCACAGAAGGGGAAAAGATTTAAATGTCTTCAGAAGTGTCTGCTGCCAGTAAAATTCCTATCACACGCTAATTTAAAGCAAACAAACATTTGCACAGGACTTTACACAGAACTTGCTGTCACAACAGTAAGAACAAATGTGAAGTGAATAAGGCTCTGCTGCCATGATTTAAATTTTAAATTGTCTAAACAAACTTGAAGAATATTGATAGATGTGTTTTGAGGGTTTTTTTTGTTTGTTTGTTTTTTGCTTAGTTTGAATGTGACTGGATTTCTGCTCTCTGCAAGCATTACTTTGTTCTGAAGGGCTCTGATGCCCACATCCCAGGAGGAGTAATACTAAAACTTAAACTTCCAACAGCTGTCAGGAGAACCAAATATTCTTGGCTGAAAGGGATAGCTGAAATGCTTTATGGGAAGAAAGTATTTCTGTTTTATATTGCATAGTTAGAAAAGACAGCAGCAGAGACGATGTTTTAGGAGGAGAGCTCTGTGCTTCTTTCTTCTATACCTAATTGACATGCTAGGGGAAGTGGATTCAACATAGTCCTATAGGATGTTGCCCATTCTTTAAAAACCAGAAGATTTAGCCTTCCTAGCTTGTTTCAAATAACTTTTTTTTTTTTAACTAGTGTTCACATCAGCAAAGGAGGCCAATTTATTCATTGGACGACATCTTCTGAACAACAGATTTGATTTTGAAGCATTCACACCTGATAACCTGGAAAGAGAATGTATGGAAGAGCTGTGCAGCTATGAGGAGGCCAGAGAAGTTTTTGAAGACACTGACAGAACGGTAGTTGTTCAAACAATGTAATACACTGAAAGAGACTGCTGAAAAATGATTACTGCATTTAAATTCTGTAGCCCTAAGAAAATAGCACAAGTGAGACAATTGCTTGTTTTATAGTGGCAGTAGAGGCCCAAATTAGATGGAATTACTGCTCCAGATATACAGTGAATGAGCTTGCATCTGCACTATTCCCTTCAAGACTTCAGACAAGGGCTCCAATTCTGTGAAAGAAATGTAAATAAAACTTCACAAGTACCTCTTGTCATAGAAGAGGTATACCTATACATATCTACACGTATTTCAGAATCTCAGTGTTTTTCTTAACAATTTGTCAGCGTCCAGGTTAAATGCATTCCACGTGCTCCATGTATTAACTGGCTGATTTCATCCTTGTCTAATGCCAAGTGTTTTGTAAGAGAGGACTACTACAAGCTAGGTCTACAGTTTAGCTATTGAAGAATATTCCTGTAGCATCATCTTCTAAATTGCTGCATACATACAGCTTGGAATAAAATTTTTATTAAAAGAGGAAATACATAAAAAATCTTTTGGCCCAGCAATAGAACATAATGGCTGTCTGAAGACTGATTCACTGCAGAAAACTGTAATCTCTTCTTGATCCTAGCTGTGCTCTGCCCTAACTCAGAAAGGGCAAGGAACACCTGAAGTTGAAAATGTTAGTTTGCAATTGTGAAAGCATTAAATCAGATTCATGCTGGAGTTTTTTGCTGTCTAGCAAAATTATGGCTAAATGCTGATGTACAGCAATCATGCAACGTAAATGTTTTTCTCTAATATGAATTCAAATACTGTTCATGCAAATGTCTGATTCTTAAGAACTTGCTTTATTCTTTTGTAGGTATTTGCAAAGGTTAACTGCAAGCATTTTTTGTATCAAAATATGTGCTAGCCTTTGCTGTAATCAGGCAAAAATATCTCAGTATGATCTAACATCAGACAGTTAATGCAGTTTTGTTGTTCAGAACTGGTATTATATTCTTTCTGAAGTTGCAATTTTTATGCAAACTTGAGTGTATGACAAAAATATGCTGGAATAAGCAAGTTCAAATCCTTCAGCAAGAGTTGCTTCCATTCATGCCATTGTTAAATTTTGTTACAGTGCTGTATTTAAAAAAAAAAGGTCAGTAAGGCTGCCAATTATGGATCTTTTTTTAAAATCTGCTCCTTTGTATTTTTAAAGACACAGTTCTGGAACAGCTATTCAACTACAGGTCCTAGGATAAAAACAGGTAAGTAACCCTTCTCTTCTTTTCTCATATTGCAGTATTTCATGTTTATTCTAATACATCCTGCATTCAGAGAGCAGATCTACAACTCAGTCAAGGTCACAAGTATATGAAATAATATTTGGAAGGCATTGGAGGAGAGACATCTTCAAAGTTTCATGTACAGAAAAGGAAACATCTGCTCACTTTTGCTTTAAGATGAACGTGAACAGCAATCTTAGCTTGTATTGCACAGATATTATGGCTTCTCAGAGCAAGCTAGACATTTGTGAAAAAGAACAGCATAAGAAAAATAGTACTTCACAGTGTAAACTGTCAAGAATACAGAAAGAACCCTATCTGAAAATAGCCCATGTTTTATTTTCAGGTGATGAAACACTACAGAAAATAAACATTACAGGACTTCTAATCGGTCCAATTGCTGCTGGAGGAATGTTAGCCATAATTGGACTACTTATCTTCTACTGCTGCAAAGATAGATGTAAATCCAGGCAACCACCAGGGTAAGGAATTTCATTGCTTAAAAGCAAGACAAGCAGTTTGGTCTCTGAGAGTGGTATTTAAAAACCACTAGTGGTTGGTCTAACTGTGTCCTCAGGGAAGCCAATAGGAAATTTCTGACTTTCCTGAAAGCAAAATTACAATGGTAAGCACTAGTTACTCTGAAGTTAATCAGTAACACATAAACATAGAGCAACAGAACAACACTTGTGTGGCTGATGTAACTTCTGGTTATTGGTTTTTTTTTGTTTGTTTTGCATGTGTCATCTTAGATCCAAAACACTAAAATACAGCATCACTTAATAGGTTGGGGCCTACAATGGAAGGTCTGGCGTGTTTTATTTCACACTTAAAAGTGCCATAAAGAGCATACACTCCATGTCAGATGTGAAAAGAATTAGGTTGGAGAAAATGCTTCTCTGCTAATTCTCTAGCCCTGCTTGTTCCTTCATCGTAAACTTCAAGGAGCACAAGAGGACTTTCTGCTCTCTCCTCCCTATAAATTTAATGAACTATTCCTACAGTTCTGTAGCTTGAAGAGAGTGTTTGGATTCTGGTATTTATGATCATTAAAGGCAAGGGTGTTTGTTTTGTTTGGGGTTTGTTTTTTAATTTTACAAGAAAGACTACTTCTTTCTTTCCTTTGTTAAAACAAAACTGTATCTGAATGCTGTTAATTTCATGTAGGCACTTGGATCATAGAAGAAGCAGAAGACGTAGTTCGACTTCCACCTTCAGAAGGCACGAAGAGCTTTCTTTAAATCCACTTCCTCCCAGAACTGATGATTCAGGACTGCCAACTTACGAGCAAGCAGTTACTTTAGGCGGACAACATGATGCACCACCACCCCCCTACCCAGGGCCCCCAAAATGGGTACGGGCATTTAGGAAGTCTATGTCGCTTCCTGCCCCTTAGCTACAAACCTCCTCCTAAAGGGAGGAGGGACTATTGAGGTATAACAAACTTTTACAAAGTTCACTACCTTGCATATTGCAAGATGGTTTACAAAAATGTGAAAGATCGCTAGCACAACTAGGAGCAAATCAAGATCCCCTTTGGGAGAACTGAACTGTTGCAAAAGCTGCAGAACTATTCTTTGCACAAGGGCGTTTTGCTAAGAAGAGAGAATGTATGAAGAATAAGTCTTGTTCCGCCCCTCTTCCACATGCACTTTGAGCCATCCCATCATATTATTGGTGTTTTATTAATAGTTTCATCTTGTTTCTTTAGAAGGAACATTATTTTAATTGGTTTTATTGACAGTAACCATTTTCTGGTGACATAATACTTTCAGTCATCATCACAAGTCTACTGTGTTGTTTGACATACTTTACTGCTGTGTGGATTTTCTATTCATTCTAGTAATAGATTTGAGTATGAAAGTCATGTAATGGGTTTATCTTGCAAGTGTGAATATGTTACTGCTTCTGGATTACAATGGTTCGTTTTAGACTTTGCTGGTAAACATTACTTAATTTGATGTATTTTTGCGATCGTTATTTTCGATTAAAAAGAGTAATTAGTTGCATGGCATATTGTACACTCAACAAAAATATAATTTAATCAAAAGCTTTTTTTATTGTTTTCCTATGAGAGTGGTGAGGTGCTGGAACAGCTGCCCAGAGAGGCTGTGGATGCCCCGTCCATCCCTGGAGGTGTTCAAGGCCAGGTTGGATGGGGCCCTGGGCAGCCTGGGCTGCTGTGAAATGTGGAGGTTGGTGGCCCTGCGTGTGGCAAGGGGTTGGAGCTTCGTGATCCTTGAGGTCCCTTCCAACCCTGGCCATTCTGTGATGCTGTGATTTTGATGCTCCAGCTTGTTATTTAGAGTAGAATACTGAACGAGTAGAGTACTGTGGGCCTTTGGAAGAGACAGGAAGAATGACAAATATAAATTAAATGGAAGTGTTAGCGGCACTTTTAAAGAGAGGGATTTCGTAGGGCTCATGAAAGTTCAGATTCTTTAGCAATTAAACTACAGAAATAGTACAGAAACTGCACCTTCTGTAGAGTGTAACACTTCATATAGTCAGTGAATCTGCAGTTTAGATCCTGAAGGTACTGAAAATGTGCATTGACTGACATTCACATACTGGTTACATGCAACGTAACAATTTGTGAAGCACATATATCATTAAAATAAGCATAACTTACCTCATCTTAGACAGGGAAAAAATTCCCAAGCAGTTCACTGGGTTGCCTCTTTTCTAAATGAGATTCTGAGGAAAAACTACACAGTACTTCATTTCTCTCAGAACAGGTTCAAACATGTCACAGTACTTAAATGCTTTAGCCATCGCCTTGGCCCATTTCCCAAAACTTAGTTTTGTGTTGTCCTTTCGACATCCTGCAGGGTTACATCATGCAACCTCTTACAACTGTGGACAGGTGATTACTTACAGCAAATAACTGAGGGTCAGAAAAGTCGTCTCCAACTCTGTCAACTTAAAAATAAGACACTGAACCTCTTTTCTGCATCAGCGAAAGAAGAGAGCCTGCTATTTCATTTCTCAAATCCTCCAATGAGCAACGTTATAAACATCACATATTTTAGTTTTTTTCATGAGTAAGTGGGTGTGTGTGCACGTGTGAGTTCACTGGAAGAACAAAAACAAAGTACCACATGGAAGTGTATTTCCTCACTGAGTTCAGGAAAATGTGAGTCACGAAGCATTTGACTCTGGTTCTATCAGAGTCTACAGCAGGCTTTTTTATTGGCTTCAACTGCTCTGGGATTGGAGCCAAAAATGTAAGAGCTGATCACTTCTGTTAATAAAAATGTAATGTGCTACCACGTTATTTGAAAACAATACTGCTCCCAAACCTGATTTAAATATTGTTCTGTTGTCCTACTGATGCCCACTGACATAAAAAAAAAAACAAAAAAAAACTCAAAAAGTCTGGTTTATTTAAAACCTCCCCAGCCAACAGAAATTTTACTGCTGCTGTCCTCACTCGTTCCATGTGGGGAAGAACAGGAAAGAAACCCCAGGTGTGAAACTCATCTATCAGACGCTTCAAGTTCATTCTCTTTACGTTGGAAATATATTCATTCTTGTACTGCACAAATTATCACTGTATCATTTTCACAGTTAAGAAATGTCATATTTTCCCCTCAGATGTGCTCAGTGCATCTCCACAAATACCACGCTCTTAATTCAGTGGTAGCTTCTGCTTACAGTGGTCTCTGAGCTGTGTATTTGGTTCTCATGACTTAACAAATTTCAGCCCTCCCTCTGCCCATCTGACACAGCCTTTTGAATGCACTTGCCCTAGTTATCTTTTCATTGCAACTTTAAGTGCTGGCATTTTGGTGGGAGAGGCAGCAATAGTTAAAACACTGCTAGTCTCTATTCTCTTGTGAAATGGTTTCCAATAAACATCTACACATTTATTGGAATTTAATTCAGCCTATGATAAAGTTTTTTTAAAAAAATCAACTCCTCTCTGTGCTGTAGAGCCCCAGTCAATGGGGAGATGTCGTGGTTTGTTTTCTCTCAACAAAACTTCCCCCTTCACCACTCTGAGTTGTGAACCACAGGCTCTGCACATGAAGTCTTCTGACATGAAGGACTGGACGAGGTGGTGTACCCTTCCCTCTTCCTCTGCTTTTCACCAGACCTTTGGTTGGAAACTTCAATACACTAACGTGGCAAAACAATGCCCAATTTCTTACGGTCAATGAAGTGAGCAAAATCACATCAGGGAGTACCAGAACAGATGTGCAAAAGCAAAGCAGGAAACTGAACTTCCTTGTTCAGTAATAGTGAGTTCAGACTGAAGAAGGTACGCACTGAGCACGGCGAGCAACTTGCCAAGGTGCACATGTATACAGCTTCCAAGATACAGCATGGTGCAGAGCACCTTTAAAGGAAAACAAACAAACAAATTGACTGCATGGTTGTACTAAATTAAACCACTCTCTTTTGCCCACAGCAGAAATAAAACAGCTAGATTTGTACTTCTCCTAACCACACAAGACAAACCGAAGAAGCTGGTTAAAAACTCAAAGCATAGCAAGGATTCAAAGATACAACGAAGGAGTCAACTGAACTGAACCCAGAATACAGCTGGGGGGGTGTGGGTTCATTCACATTAAGCCAGACACATGGACGTATCAGAAAAAAGACTTCTGTCTAGAAATTGGTGTGTTTTGAAAAGACCTCAGAACAGGTTTTAAACTTCTGATGCAGCACCAATTTCATTTAAGGAATAAGAACCGCCTCGATCACTCAGGCTGTTCAAATACCTTCAGTGAAATTCTCCAAGCATCACAGCCTACTAAATAAATACTAAGAATTGAATGTCCAGTACTTAATGGTAAACACTTAGCTTGGATGCGATACAAAGGATAATTTCTAGTAAGTTAAAATAATCCTTGTCAGATCACGAGCTTGTTTGAGAGCAAAGGCTTTGTTTAAATTCCCTTTTTTCCTAAATCTCACTGCATTTCTCCCACTTGCCTTACACAAGTTCTAAATCATAGTTCATAAATTTGAATGCACTCATCCAGCAAAAACAAAGGGGGGACATGAGTTGGACTAACTCAAGTGTGAGCAGCAGAGCCCTAGCAGTTGTGGAACCACGTGATCAGGAGGAGGGCTGGGAAAAGGAAGGACTTTGTTCTCATTGGCACAGTGTGCTTTGTGCCAGCTCACGCACCAAGTGCCATAATTTTATAGCTCAACTTCAGTTATCTTCCTGAAGATTGTGATTCCTTTGTTTGAAATTATACCCAAGCTTTTTTTTTTTTTTTTTTTTTTAGTCAAATAAAGGCACAGAGCATAAAGAAATGCAAAGAGTACTTGTCCTGAGGCTCCCAGGTAAAGTGTGCTCTTTGACAGGCAGCAATTTCTTCCCTATTTACACATCTACTAGTGTCTAGTTTGACATTTCAAGAGGCCAAGTGCCAAATAAAGTGCAAAATCTAATCTGTTAAGCAACTGCAATTTTCTGCTTTGATCAGGATCACAGTCACAATTGCACCCAAAAGAGCAGAGATTGGTAACAGGCTTGACCAAGACTCGTGTTAGTCCAGCCTAACACCTGGTGTACTTCCCATTACTTCCAATGAAAGATACCGGAGCTTGGCAGCATGCACACCTACACAGAGTCCACACTAAGGTCCTAAATCCATGTTCTATCAATCTATACCTAACGTCTGTTCAACAGAGAAGAAAGAAGCTGCAGAAATTTTATTCTGCACTCTTTTTAAAATCTGTTAATCAGTCCCAGCTCAGCTTTGGCCCAAACTTCTTCAAACTTCATCTGGTCACACGTACTCACATTATATGGATATTTTTAATCACTGAACATTAATTTTCATTAAAATGTCTGCAAGTCTCTGAAACGCTATTTCCATCAATCTTAAAAGCCCATTCTCTCAGGATAAGGCTAGCTGCTAAGCATTTCTAGAGTGTTTGTTGGCAAATAGAAAGCATTAGTGACTGTAAGCCAGCCACCAAGACGTCTCTGGATGTCAGCAAGCTATTTGTGATGCTGTGATAGTTCCAGAATAAAGCACTATCATGATCTGAAATATGATCCTTTTGTCCACTTTCACCAACCTAGTCATAAGCTCAGACTTGCAGAATTAGCTGCATGCTGTGCTTTAACCACTTTCTCTGCTGAACAGCTGAAGCTGCTATCAGTTCGCTGATCCAGCATGTGCCTCTGATTCCATGCTTTTGCCATGACTCTTCTCAGAGCATCCAAATTGCCCTGTAGCAAATCAATCATTTTGCTGCAGAAGCAACAGCTACACTGAAAACGTCTTCATGCAAGAAAAAAACAAAAAGCAAAAAAAGGTCTCTGGTTAAACATGTGGGAAAAGCCGAGATAAGAGCAAAACCAGGCATCTGCTGTTATGGAAAGGCAAAGAACAGAAGCAGTGCCCTCTATAAAAGAAGGCAGTGTTTGTGGACAGATACTGGAAAAGCCTGGTAGAGCCAGGTTTGCTGTACCTGCGGTTAAAAGGATGCCAAAAGCACAGGCAGCAACTGCTGGCCCTGAGAAGAATCGCCCCATTCAGTACCACCTGCTGCCTCACGCACAAAGGCCCTGAGTGGTGCTATCCTGGTATTTGACATCTGTGGGACTGTTCAGGCTGTACACACCATGGAACATTCTGTCTGGCCATACACAATAGGGAAATACTCGATCACACTCAGCAGATGCATTAACAGAGGTGCTAACAGCGCACTAAGAAACAAACATCCAGGGCTTTATTCTGGCCCTGGATTTGTGACTGATTTACTGATTTTAATTATGACCAAATCACATTTTTATGACTAACTATTGTCAAATCAAAATTTTGATGACAAATAGTGACTGAAACTACCCATTATTTGGATCCTACATTTCATCTGGCATATGGCCACTTTAAAGATTAAACTAAGCCTTAAAAAGTGACATTGCCTTTAAGCATTAGGTACCATTAAGTTAAAGAAAAGGGGCAGGTATATTAGCTAACAGTTCTGCCAGGGCTGGCTTGATTGTGGCTAAGCAGGGGGGGCAGAGAAGGAGACATACTCTTTGGAGACATACTCTCAAGCACTCAGTATAGAGATTCCTGTACTGAACACAACATGAGCCACCTCAACATCTTGTCATCAAGAGCAAGCTTCCTGCTTTTTCTCGTCACATCCTTCCTCTCCCACCTGCTTCTGGCTGTGCAGTACCACTCTTTGCCCTGAACCAGTATTCGTTTGACGCAAAACAAGCTGGCTCAGCTCAGTGGAATTACAGGAAAATGACCTGGCAAAAAAAAAATAAAAAATTAAATGTTCTTCTGCCAGAGGAGTGAATTTACAGCTCACTTTGTGACCAGAATGAATCTCTGGGAGCAGAGAAGGAGGAAGGGAAGGGGAAAGCCTTCTCCTTTTGCTAGCATCCAGGGCACCCCAGCCCTGCTGGGACAAGGTATCCACGGGCAGCAAGCAGCTGCAGCTTTGAAGAACATTCCCTGGACATCAGGCACAGTCTCCACTAACAGATCACCTCAAGTACATAAATCTGTGCTTATGTGCCTCCTAACCACCAAATGACAATTTTGGGTCTCTAGAAGATCCACTATTTTTCCAATTGGAGACTACTTTGTCTAGGGAGAAGAACAAGCAACAGAAATTCAGTGCTGCCCCCGGCTGCTAAGCTGCACAGATTGCATTACGGCGCTGTAATTTAAGATCTTACTCATAATAGCTTGTTTTTCAGAAAAACATACTTAAATACTTGATTAAAAAAACACATATAGTATAATCAGTTATGAGCTACAGCCCTGGATGTATTAAAGCCCACTGAAGGTCAGTTTCTCAGAGTCAAGCAGTAGCTTTTGAAATTGATGCTTTCCTTATGAATGCAAGAATTGAAACGTTTCCAGCCAATGTTCAGAATCATGAAACTGTCTAGTATTGTAATACACGCCTTAACACACACACATTAACAGGATCTATCAAACACAGAACACCAAACTTCAGTGGAACTTTCTAAGAACAGCAAGAAGAACACGGATCAGTTTGATGAGGAAAGGGTAGGAGTCTCCCAGGCACCTCAGAAGTCAATTGCCTCAGACACAGGAAATGCAAACTGTGGGACAACAGGGCTTTAGGTGGTGTTCACAAACACTAGTGGTGTTCTCAGTCGTGTCTGTAGTACAATGATACTTACACAGCCAGCTCAGACCACTAAGTGAGCTATCTTTTCCCTGCCTATAGATTTCAACTGATCTTTATTGCTTGGAATGTCTTATGCAATAAGATTTTATAATTACGTATCAGTATTAACACATACCCCTCTTTAGGGAAATAATCTGTGAAGAAAATACACGTGCTTTGAGGCTCATGTCATTAGCTGAGAAAAATTCAACGCAGCACTGATAGTTTTACAATTTATTAATACTTTTGTCCCAGAATTGCAGCAAGAAGCTTTTACGTCACCACCATCCCTCCAACCAACCCCACAGCTGAGTGCACGAGGCTCCACTTGCACACACTACCAGCCCTTCCACCTGAGGGAAACAGCGAGCTCCAGGCGGCCATTGCAACGGCGATGAGCAGACATCCTGCAAGGACATCTAAGTGTCCTTCCCCAGCACGAAGCTACTTTCAGGGCATCAGCAGCACAAGTGCTTCTCCAGTAGCATAAAACTGGAGGCGCTGTCTTCGTGTAAAACAGTGAGTGGCTGTGCTTCCCAGAGAAAGGTCCCTGCTGCAAGCAGCGCAGGCGCTCGCTCACACAAACAGAAGGAAAACTCACTCTGCTGGTTTGTCCTTGGCATGCTCTGCTCTTTCTCCTCCCTCTGCCCTGGCCTCTCTGTGCCTCTCCTCAGCCTTTTCCACACAGACAGTGCTGGCGCTCACCTGCCCTCCCCACACTGGCCTTGCTGCTTTTTGAAGCCGGGAACGAGAGAATCAGAACCTCAGCTTTTCCTCCCGAAGTCTCCTAGCTAACAGCTTTCCCACTGCGCACTCCTCTACTCCGCTCACATGTTGAGATGCTGATTTATACCACATCTAATCTGGTTAGCTGCAGGCAAAAGTTTCTCCTGCCTGCATTTCCCTGCAAAGCCCTGTGGTTTGATATCGCCTCAAGTGCTACAAAGTGAACCTTCAGAAGCCTTACTCAGCCACCAGCACACATCTCTCTCTTCCGAGCAGCACAGAAGCCTTCAGGTGCTCCCTCACATTCATCCATGGCAAGCAGCCTTCACCCTGGGGCCTTGTTCTCCTCCTGCCTGCCTCAGCACATCTCATCCTGTGCCACGTTCATAAAATCATTAAGGCTAGAAAAGACATATAAGATGATCTAGTCCAATGCCAACCCATCCCCATCACGCCCACTGAAACGTGTCCCTAAGCACTACGTCTGCCCTCTGTCAATACCTGTAGGGATGGTGACTCCCTGTGCAGCCTGCTGCAACAACTGGCTGCTCTTTCTAAGAAGTAACTCTTCTCGAGACCCAGCCTGAATCCCCTCTGCCCTAACACCGCTACAAGAAGGCTCCGGGGAGACCTCATTGTGGCCTTGCAGTACTTGGAGAGAGTGTATAAACAGGAGGGGAAACGGCTGTTTGTGAGGGTGGATGGTGACAGGACGAGGGGGAATGGCTTTAAACTGAGCCGGGGAGGTTGAGGTTGGATATGAGGAGGAAGTTTTTCACACAGAGGTGGTGAGGCACTGGAACAGGTTGCCCAAGGAGGCTGTGGATGCCCCATCCCTGCAGGCATTCAAGGCCAGGCTGGATGTGGCTCTGGGCAGCCTGGGCTGCTGGTTGGCGACCTGCACATAGCAGGGGGTTGGAGCGGGATGAGCAGTGCGCTCGTTTGCAACCCAGGCCATTCTGCGATGCTATGTAAGAGGCCGACCCCCCCCTCACCACGACCTCCTTCCAAGGAGCCGGAGAGCTCCACGACACCTCCCCCGAACCTCCTCTTACCGCACTGAGCGATCCCAGCTCCCGCGGCCCAGCACAGCGCTTTAAAAGCACGCGCTCACCAGCGAGGCTCCACCGGCCCGCGCGCAGCCCCCCGCCCCCTCGGGCGGATTCAACTTTTCCGCGGGGGGAGGCGGCCGCAGGTCACGTGCCGCAGTCACGTGCCCGCCGCCGGCGGTGCCCTCGGGGCGCAGCGCGGATCGCCGCGCGCCCGCGGGCGGTTGTGTGGCGTCGGCCCCGGGGCGGGACGGCGGCGCCTCGACCCCGCGCTCCGAGGCGGCGCTCGGGTCGGGCGTCCCGCGGTGCCCCGCGTCCCGTCGGCGCCGGGCTCGCGGTCCCGGCCGCGGGCGGCGGTGCCCGGCGCTGATGCCACGCCGCGGAGCGCCGTTTCCCTCAGCGGGAACAAGATGGCCCCGCCCCGGCCCCTCCAACAAAGCCCCAGCGCTCCGCTCGACGCGGCCCCGCCGCGCCGCCGCCGCCGGCCTCTCCCCTCGCCGCCCGGCCCGGCCGTCCCCGCCTTCGGCCGTCCCCCCACCCCCCGCCCGGCCCGGTGCCGCCCGCCGCCCCCCGCGCCCTCCGGGCCCGGCCCGGCCGCGCGTCCCCGCTCGCGCGCCTCCTCCCTGCCCCCCGGCCGCGGCGCCGGGCCCCGCTCAGCTCCCCGCGGCGGGCCGTGGCGGGGAGGTGCATCCTGGGAAGGAGCGGCCCGACATGGGTCCCCGCCTGCCCGCCGCGCAGCCCCCGCCGCCGCCGCCGCCGCCGCCGCCCGCGGCTCCGCGCGGCTGAGCGGCAGGGAGGGGAGCGGAGCGGAGGCGGGGAGGGGAGGCCGGGCCGCGGCGGCCTGGCCCGCGGCGGGGAGGGGGCCGCGGCGCCGCCCGCCCCGCATGAGGCAGGGGGGGCCGCTCCCACCCGCCCCGCTCGCTCCCCGCCGCCGCCGCCCTGCGCGCAGGGCCCCGCCGAGCCCCCGCCGCCCCGCGCCCTGCCCCGATGATGGACAGGAACTACCCGCCGACCCCCAGCTTCGCCGAGCCGCCGGCCCCGGCCGCCGCGCAGCCCGCCGCCGCCTGGGCCTACGAGCGGGGCGCCGGCGGCCCGAAGCCCAGGTGAGGAGCGGCCGCCGGGGGGACGCGGCGGGAAAGGCCGCGGTCGCGCTCCGGGCCCGGCCCCGCGGGTAGAGCGGAGCGGGGCCCCGCGGCGGGGCGGGCCGCCTGAGCCGGGCGCGCCGCCGTCGCCGCTCTCCGCCCCGGAGGCTCGCGCCGGGCCGCGGCGCCGCGGGTTCAAGAGTTCAGGCGGCGCCGGCCGGGCCGGGCGCGGAGCGGGGCCCGCGTGCGGCGGGCGCGGAGCGGAACAATGCGGAGCGGTGACCCCGGCCCGCGGCCCGGCCGGCCGCCGCGTGCGGGCCGCTCCGCCGCCGGGCCGGCCGGCAGCGCCGAGGGAGAGGTGGCGGAGTTCCGGGAAGTGCGGCAGAGCCGGGCCGTCGCGTTGGCCTCGCCGTGTCCCCGAGGGCAGAGCTCTTCGGCTGGGAGCGGCCTCGGCTGGGCGCTGAGATCTGCGCTGCTGCGGCTGCGGAGCCGCTCGGCGCGGCGTGAAAAGGCGGAGGGCGGTGTGAGCGCGGAAAGCTGCCTGTCGGCGGGCGCGCGTGGAGCTGCGGACCTGCGGGCGGCCGGCCGGGGTTCGGTCCGTGCGGTCGGATGAACGGGGCGTCGGGTTGGAGGACTGCCGCGCTCATCGTGCGGGTCGCGGCGCTTCTTTTTGTTGTTTCCCTCTGCGTTTGAAGCTGGAGCTTAAGCTCTAGCAGGTTAGGGTTACGCATTCCCGGTGAATTTGCGGAGTCGCTGGGTCGTAGGGGTTGAAAGAGATCTCTGGAGATCGTCAGGTCCCAGCCCCTGCAACAGCAGGTCGGGCGGGAGGGCACCCGGCTGGGTCTTGGGTATCTCCAGGGAAGGAGGCTCCGCAGCCCCTCTGGGTGGCCCGTTCCAATTCAGACCCGGTGAAACACAACTGCCTGCTCTACGTTTCATTTCTTACCCCTGAGCTGAAGGTGGCTGCCTTCAGTTTTCAGCTCCAAATTTTGTTACAGTCCTATTGATGCTGGAAGAAGTCCTGCGGTAAGTCGTGCTTTCCCAAGTAGGAATTCTTCAGAATTCTCATCAGTTTTCTGCGTTACATTCTCATTAAGAAAAATTATTTTCTGAAGTTTGTTACCAGGCATTCTTTTCTCTCTCTCTCTCTCTTTTTTTTTTTTTTTTAACTTCATTTATTTTGTTTTCTCCTGGGTGCCCTCCAATATATTGTCATTCTCCTTGAACTGCAGACAGTGCATTCTTTAAGCAATTATATCGATGTTAAGAAGATCTCTGTGGGGCCTGAGGCTCCAGGTTCCCTGTTTCACAGAGAACTGCAGGGAGTGTTGGGTTCCTGGCCACAACCTGGCCCTATGAAGCTGCTTCAGTCCCTTCAAAGTTGCCAGCGTGGTAAAATAGAATCTCCCACTGCTCTATTTCATCTTCCTTTTTAATCGTTGGACTCCTCTTAGTCATGTTAATATGTTGGCTGCAGTGGTAGTCAGCGACATGCCCTTTTTGTATTGCTCTTGCCAGTTTTCAGCATCTGTGGAGGATCATGTCATCTGTTCCATGAAGAAGCTTTGTGTTTTCCAGGTCAGTTAAGAATCTGTAGTGCAGAGAAACACTGGATCCCTCCAGGGTCTTTGAAGATACGCAAGTGCTTGATGATTATTTTCTGCCTTCCGAAAAACAACAACCCTGCTTTCAAAACATGACTTGGATCTTTTTAATAGGTGCTATTTTAAAGCATTATCGGTTTTTTATTGTGGAAATTCCTTTATGGAAATGGTACGGGGAGCAGTCCCAAGACAAGTTCCTCGCACAAGCTTATGGGATTGTTGCCTGCTACCTATAACGCTCAGCCTGCTAATGAAAAAAAATAATCTTATTCTAATGTGACAATACTTTTGCTATGCTTTAGGAAGCAATGTCAAGGAGATCTTGCTTTCAATTCCTAAAAGTTTCATCTTGAGGCTATGTAGGTGGTGATAAATGGTATGTTTTTAAAAGTGTTGACTGAAATGTTTCAAGTTCATTGTGTTTTCTTTCTTAAGCTGTAGCAATGTCAGGGGAAAAAAAAAAACTGAATTATAGTATACTTGAAGTTCTCCTGTACTGAGTTCTTATTTAGGGTTCATGTTGTACGGTAAGATTTAAAATGCAGTGGGATGTAAACTGCCTTGGGGACAGTGTTAAATACTCAGTGTGCACAGGTGTTTCTGTTTTCGTTCTTACTGACATTCACCACGGCGTGGGTGGGGAACTGGGACCTCAGAGCCATGCTGGTCACTACTGAGGCTGGAAGAGGTTGTGTAGGTGCTGGTGTGCTGGAACGGAGCTCAGGTGCTCGTGGTTCACATTGTAGATTGCTTCGCGACGTTCCAAACGCTGGCTTTGATTGTGGCTGACAGGTAGTCATCTGAGCAGCTGAAGCTGTGTTAATCTGATGTTAAATTACAAAAATGTGTGCCGTGTTCATCTGGTACTTGTATTGAAGAGAATGTGGCCTTCAGGTGGTGCAGGCAGCAATATTTCCGTCAGACTGTCCTGATATTTATGCTGGTGCAGGCTGTGTTGTGGCAGGCTGTGTTCCCTTTGTGTGCAGAGCCGTGTTCACAGTCGTGGCTCATCAAAATGATTTCTCCTCCCTACAAGCCTTGCTTCTGTCGTCCTGTACTTAACTTCAGCCATCTGGTTTTTATCCTGCTCCTTATTTCTTGCAGGCACTGTTTTGTCTGTGCAGTGGCACTGTTCCTATCAAAGGAAGCGTGTGGTGGAGTATTGTAAGGACACCGTTACCAGGTCTGCTGTGACACAGCTTATCCTGTAGTAAATAGAAGTCAGCGAATTGAGAATGGAAATCACTGGAACCTCTTCGTTAGCTCAGAAGAGGTCAGTCGCACTGAGCAGTGCTTGGGCAGCGCGACCAAAGCAGCCCAGAGTGGGAGGGCTGAGATGGGCCCTCCTGTCCTCCATGCTCCCCATTTTCCCCCTGCCTCTTATGCTGTCTGTTTGCAGCTGGAAGGAATTCCTGCAGAATGCTGCTCATAACCTTTATCTCTTAGAAAACCTGATTTCTGCACAGGCGCTGTCTCTTTGGTTGTACAGTCCCGTATTGAGCAGTAAATGGATTTGTTACTTGCTTGAGGAAAAACACGGTCTTCAGGAAACCGTAGTGGCTGTGTGGTAGTTGGTGAGACTGCCATAATTACTTGGAAGGAGAAATGCAAAAAGGTGATGATGATGATGAGTTCCTGGTTGAGTACATGTCCGACTTAGCGAGCCCTCTTGTTCTCATTCGGAGAAGGATTTTTGCTAATTGCTCTTCTTTGGTGTTAGCCCAGCTCTAGCACCCAACCCTGTGCTGTGTGCGACTGAATGACAGTCGCAGTTATTTGTTATTTTAAACTTGATGGCAACCGCTGTGGTCTCTGATGTTTCTTCTGTGCTGGCAGTCTTTGTCCGTCTTTGTCCTGCCCAGACGTATGGGTTTTACAGCATTTAATTTGAGACGGTTCTTTACAATAGATAGCACTGACATTTGCTTAGCGTGACCTATATTTATAGCAGCTAATCTAAAATAACAAACTGCTCAGTGATAGTTCAGAGGGAAAGTTATGTAACTGCGAGACTTCAACATTTATAATACGCTGTTAAGATTTATTTATTTTTTAAACTTACCCTTTTTGCATAGCTGTCAAGCTTTCTGTAACAGCTGTACGGTTGTGACTTTGGTAGGGCCCAATCTGAAGTTATAGTAGATTTGTGCATAGCTGTAGAAGTTGTAGAAAATAAAAATTAAAAATGCAGGTAATATAGAAAAATCTACAACTCTTTTTTTCTTTTTTTAATCAAATGAAACTTCCTGAGAGGTAAAAACAATGTTTGTTGCTAAACATGTTTAATACTAGAAGTTCCCTGTGATGCGGTGTTTCACTTGCTTAAGCTAAAGCTCATAAACAGAATGTATTTAAAATGTTTTCTATTAAAAGATAAAGGCACAGGAGGATTAAATACAATTTATAAACATATAAAAAGGTGAGTCACTTCTAAATATTACTAAACTTTCTGTCACGGTCTGTATTGGAAACACTGATACACGCCCAGTGGAACACAAGCAGTCTGTGGAGTAGCACAGGTATTTCACAGGGACTTAATGAATGAGCCAAAAAGGCATTTCTGAAATGGAGTGCTACTGACCTGTCCGGGAGCGTACCAACTGCAGCAGGTGTTTCAAGCATCTTGTTATTGGCTGCAGAAGGAGCTGAGGGTGCAGCCCTGCTGCCTTCAGCAGGTGTCCCGACAAGCTTTGCTGCCCAGATGCCCAGAAGGAGCTCTCAGAAATGAACCATGTGAAACACTGGGCCCGCCTTGAGGTCACCTACGATGATATTTCAGCTGTGAGCTCTTTCCCATGGAGCTGAGAGCTTCGCCGCAGGTTACTCAATACCTCCTTGTTCTGAAAGAAAGGGGTTTTGTGTTCTTTCACCTTTGCAAAAAGTCTTTCAGTCCGTATGTGTATCTTATCTTTCATCCTGTTACTTTAAGTGTAAGCACTTACTTTGTATCACCAGAGAACAACCTTTTCCTTTTGTTTCTTCTGTACTTTTGCCCACCTCTTTTTTTTTTTTTTTCCTTTGGAGATGCTGTTGATCCTGGCATGATGCTGTCATGGGAAGGAGGTTGTTATGAGAAAAATCTTCATTAGGAGAAAAGCACTTGTGACTGGTTTTATTCGTTGTAGACAGTGCTAGAGCTCTTATACAACACAACTGTATTTTCCTTGGATTGTTTGATTTTTTTTTTTTTTTTTTTTTTGCAGTTAGGCAAAGCATTCACAACTCTGCACATCAAAAAGTCGTTTTGCGTTATGAATGCCTATTCCATGCACTTAAATCTGGTTAAAAGATAGCACATGAATCCTGTCATTTCAGACCTTCCTTGGTGGCCTTAAGCGTGACAAAAATAACTCTGAATGCCATGCAGACACCATGCGGTGTTCAGCCTCTCCAGCCTTGCTGTGCCATGCAAGTGATGGAGAGAACTCTGAGAAGTTCCAAGCAAAGAAAAGCTGTGCGTTCAGAGAGGACTGAGCTCTTGTTATCAAGTTACCAAGCACCTGATTTACCTGTCTTATGAGGCAGATCTCATCAGTTTTGATTTTGTCATCTCTCCTCTCGCTGCTTCCTTGCCTTCTTGCTCTGAATGGGCTGTTACACCTCAATGGATGCTCTTGCTGTCCTTGAAACCTCTCTGGCCGTGGGTTACAAGGAACAGGGGTCAGGAGCTTTTATTCACATACTGCATACTTGGATTTTCTTATTCCAGAGCGGTACTGAGAACCTATATGTGTTAAAACAAGCTCTTATTTGCCCCGTTGCCTTTCTTTTCATCTTCCTTCTACAAGCCTACCTCTGATGCTTGCCTGGGACTTGTATAAGCGTCACCAATTACACTGAGCAGGTAAAAGGCACCCTTAGGCACACTTATCTGAGAGTAATGCTATTTACATAGGAGGATACGAAGGAATACTTACTCCTTAATAAGTCTGTGTGAGTTGCACAGGGCTGTCGTATGCCTAGATTTCACTGGAGATAGCCCTCTTTCTCACCTGAGCGTCACAGGAGAAGAGTTGGAGAGCTTTGGCCCTCCGTCTGGTGTTTCCAGATGTCTGGCAGTTTGTCTGAAAGCTCTTGGACACTCAGACTGTGGCAGACAAATGGTCTGTGCACATGTGCTGCGTGTGTGCAACCCGGCTGCTGTTCTGTGGAGATACTGAACGTACCAGCCTGTGCTGCACGTTGCGTGTTGCGCTTCGTTCTGACCAGGAAATCCTTTCAGAAATATGGCAACTTAGTGTTTCACACCACATCCTGTTTACTTTCTCTCTTCTTCGTGTCAAAAATTCTGGTGCTCGGCAGTGAACAATCCTTCAATTCATCTGTTTCTCACATTTTGCTATTCTCTGCTGAGTCTGCCAGGGATAGCGTTTGTACTAAGTTTTTCTCGATTGTGAGTGTTTGCTATACAAAGAGTGATCCTAGAGAGCTGACTCCTTAAGCCTCTGAGCAGCAAGCATTTGACAACTATCTTCAGTTTTTTGTTGGAGCTGTTGATGTGGAGGTCGCCGATCCTCAAAGCTGCTGAAGAGAGCTGGGATTTCCTTCTGATCTTTTCCCCTCCAGAAAACTGCCTTCTGTTGTTCTCTTTAAAAGCAAATACAGGTTTTTCATCATTCAGAAGAACTTTATAACTTGTGTGTGTATCATCTTGTTCTCTATTACTACTTGTTTTTTTTGTTTAGAAAGCTGCTTGAAAGTTAGAAAATCTTAAAATGATGATTTGGGGTGTAATACAGGAGCTCGTTATGTAGGGTGAAGTTTTTCCCTAATACAGGGAAAAGTAAATATAGCACAGCTATTTTTCTGCCATTTTGAGCAGCACAGGTTTTTTCATTGAAGAACTTGTGCAACTGGGTTCATATGGTATGAATAGCAACTCCTGCTGGCAATGTGTTAGCCAGGGTCCCCTTGGGAAGACTAGAAATGCAGATTACAGTCTGTTCTAAGATGAAGAGAGCACTGATGAATGTAGCTTGAACACTTCTTCAAGGACTGTGCTAAGCTTCCTTATAAAGGTGGGGAGCAGCATCCTCTGATGTTTCCTTTAATGTAGAGGACGCTTGCGGATGTGTTTTACGCTGTTAAATCTTTTCTGAGCACGCCTCCTACGTTAGCACAGAGGGGATGTTAGTCACAGAGGTGCCTCTTTATTGAATCCAAAGGAGGTCGTATGAGCTGCTTACCCACTGCTGTGTGTTGTGAGATGGGGAAACCAGTGTGGGAAACATCTAGGCTTGCTAGAAGACTTAGAGTATATTTGGTTGCCCTAATGATGGGCTGTGCGGATAAACACGGATATTGCAGTTTGCATTCCTAAATGTAGGTGGTGAGTAGCTGCCTCAGTTCTGTGCAAGTTCCATGGCTCTGGTCTGCAAAGGCTGAGCTTCACAATGGTTTAGAAATGCTAGCTTTGAAACATTGAGAACTGTACTGTTATTTCAGTACAGGATGTTTAAACCTTTGCTTTTGGGTTGGCCTCCTTTGTAAATCTGAGTGGTTTAGTGTGTGTGCCTTAGTTTCCTTAGTTTAAAGTAGAAGATAATTCATGGGTTATTTGACTGTAAAATGCTTGGAGGTGTGGTGACGGAGAGGTGTTGCCTAAGATAGCTCAGTCGATAGGACAGAGGTATTTGCATCTCTTCCATCTTTTGTGATTAACATCTCAACTTCAACTTTATCTTTTCCGTGTAATTGGAAAATAAAAAGCTTATTAAGAAATCAAATAGAACCTGAAAGGTAATACTTAAGCTTACCACAAATTATGGCACGGTTGTAGTGGAGAGGGAGGAGGAGGGTTGTGAAGCATCTCAGGAGCTGAAATGAATTGTCTGTTTTATAAGGCATTGATGCAGCTAAGCCACATCTTCAGATAATGCTTTGCTGACTTTTTTTAAGATGTCAGCAAAAATAAAGTTTAGATGACGATCGTACACCTTTGAAAGAAGAACGTATGGCAGTGTGTGAAGTCCTTTCATGTACCCCAGGTTCAGAAATAGCTTCTTTCTATAGGAATCCGAATTTTCACACCCGTAGCTTCAAGACGTAGTTTAACTGATTTTCTGAAGAGATTTATAATTGTTACTAAGAACTCCACAGGTTCCTTAGTCAGACAAGCCAGCACTTGCACTCAGCTACTGGAGTGCCAGTAAGACTGTTTCTGCTTTCCTGAAGCAGGTCTGCCTTTCCTTTCTAGAAGGCTCAAGCATAAATAATCAGACACACTGGCATGGGAATAAAACGGAGGCAGGTCTTTGTTGCTGTGCAATCCTTTTCCTCTGTTGAGAAATGACATGTGTTCAAGGAGAGGATCATGTGCACGGTGCAAACTTGTGCTCGTTCCAGCAATTACCTACATATAATTTCCTGCTTCGGAGTTTAGTTCTTGGAAGCTGTCACCTTGGCCCTGGAAAGCAAAGAAGTAAGGAGTGTTTCCTCTGGTGAGTACTGCAGGCGTTGAGTGCGAGCGCCAGCAATCTCAGTTGTGTTCATGGGGGCTGTGGGTCACAGTGGGAAATGAATGTTGCATTATAAGTTCATCTTTAGTGGAAGTGTGGTATATTAGGGCTTTATATATTCTACACTGAACGCGTAGCCTGTAACATTCTTAGAAGTTAAGAATGCAAAGGCAAGTTGTGAATAAAACAGGACTGCATTTTACTGTAATATAATACTGTTGAAGTCTAACTCTGTGTTTTCTGTCTCTTTGGAAGCCTTCTGTCTTGCAGGGTAACAGCATTAAAGATGCCTTAAAATGTTGTCAACGCTTTGTTTTTTTACACGATAGTTCCAAAACAAGCCGGGCAGATGCAGTAGATGTCTGCTCTCGGGCGCAGTAACGTCCAACCTATTCCCTTCTCAGATGTATCAACTTCAGGGCTACTTTTCTCATTTCTCAGTGGTGGGCTTCGTTTTTCAAGCATCAGATTCTTTTTACTTCACAGATACCATGATTGTTCCAGACTATTAAAAAGAAAGATATATATATTTGTGCAAATATTGGTTGACTTTCAATTATAAAGAGTCATCTCTTGTATAGTCCAATGAGGCAACCAGGAGAATTTAGATACAGGGTGTTGGCTCCTTTTCATTTTTTCTTGAACCTGCCAGCATCTGAAAGCTTTGAACCAACTTTGCTCTCGCAGCATTGTTTTTTGTTGGTTTTTTCTTAGTATGTCTGAGGCTGGCCAACAGAGGTGAAAAATTGCACATCGTATGCGTTTCTAAGTAACGGAGCACTGAAGTCAGTCAGAAAACCAGTCTGTGGACTGAATAGGGATTTGTTTTCCTTGCGTTGGTATTAAGTGCTTGTTAAAGTTTCAGAAGTGCATTGGCCTATCAGTTGGACAGCAGTGATAAAAAGTTATTAGCTGCATTGAACTCATCTAAGGAACTGCTTTCTTTCTAGGCAAATACCTCAGTTCTTTATGATTTTGCTTTCTCAGTCATTGTTTTCCTTTCTGTTGTTTGTTTGCTTTTCAAATACAAGCTCTGACTTATTCTGGATTAACCATGCCTGGTTCTGGCATTGCTTTACTGGCTGTGGCAAAGTCCTGTGACTCCATCACTGTTAGAGCAGGCAGCTGAAGCGCACGGCAGCTGGAGGCCAATGCCATCTTCCATTGGCCCTCTATTTCATCTGAAATAAATGTGATGTTTCCATTCTTTCTGCCTCCATAGGCTGTTGTGAATCTATATATATATTTGTCTTTTTAGAAGAGTATTTTTAATATTTAGAAATTAGTTGGTCTGTGCTACTTGTCACTTCATCAGCTTTGCTTTCAGGCTCTTAACTGGGACTCCCTGTTGTCCATCTGAAGAGCTACCCAAAGGGAGATGCCTTTGCAAAGTGAGCTTTGGGATAGATGGCTAAGAACATGTTTTTTTTTTTTTAAATATAATTTAATTCAAATATACTTGAGTTAACTTGAGTCCTATTTCACATAAATCTCAAGTCAGAGAAAAATGCAAATTGTGAGTTTTGAGCTATTTCTTCATCCATATGAAGATACTGGTGCATTTTTAATCGCTTTAGTGATTGAATTATAAGTTGACTGTGTGCCTACTCATCTTCCCACAAGTCAGGACACTTCTGTAGCTTTCAGTAAGCCAGAGGTGGGCTGCCCCAGATGAAATCCCACTGTTTCCCTTGCTTACCTCCCATCCCACTGCTTCGTGGTGCGTGCTGGGTTGCTGCTCTTTGTCTTCTTTAGGTTGGTTGTTTTCGACTTCAGTCTTGCAAGCCCAAGAGCTGTGCTGTGTTTTGGAAACAACTCGTCTTCTGGGTGTCCAGTTTCTGCTGTCAGAGCAGTCTTCACAGTTTGAATACTTTGAAAATGCCCTGTGATTTACTGGGTTTCAGTTCTTGGAGCTGTTCTCATTTATATCAGAGGCAGAACTTACAACTGCCTGAGAACAAAAGAATGAAGTCTTGCACCCAGAGATACCTTTTGCTTCTTCAAAGTCCTGATCTGTTTTTCATAGAAGCATTATGTGTTTCTCTAGGGCTGTAAGTAATTGCTCAGGTACTAAACTTATTGAAAAATGTTAAAATTGTCAACTGTAGAGAAAATTGATTTGGAAAATAAAGTAGAAAGATGATTTTTTTAATACATAACAATGCTTTTTTTCTGTCAAAGTAAGTGCTAGTTTGAAGTGGTTTTATGTCTGCATTTTGTTGGTACGGATACTTAGCACAGAGCAAGGCTGTTTGAAGAAGACAAGCGAGTTTTTAAAAGGCTACTATTTATCTTCAGTGCTTATTGCGACTACGTTTTGTTTCCTTGCAGAAGTGGTGCTCCCATTCCATTTTGAAGTTAAGTAATGCACCTGTTGTAGCATAAAGCAAATAATTGCGTTGGCAGCTGAGGCGGTCGGCTCGTGCAATGTAAGTCAGCACCTTCTGCAGTTGGTGACCTAAAGTTGTATGAAATCATTAAGCTGAAGAGGGCCGTGGTAATAAATTACCTTAACAGCAATATAAAAAGATAACATGAACAGTTGATTCAGGAAAGACTTAATAGTAGATAATCATAAAGAGTTGTAAGTCAAGGTTGAGGTGTTCTAGTAACAGGTACAGTGCAAAGGATACACATTTTCTTCAATAAATGTTATTAGATAGCTTAAATCTTCTATCAAACCAAGCAGTGTAGCTGACTAATACCAGGGTTATTTGGCTCTCGTTGGCAAGAATGTTTTGATTGCATCTTTGCAGCAGAGACAAATGGTGATAGCTCTACCTAAGGTATCTCTGATCTTTTCAATCACACAGTTTCAGAGGGAGCTACTTTCCAACTGTGTATGTGAGCTCTGTGCTGCTTTCCAGCATAGTCACTCCAGCTGTGTATTTAACTATGCCAGTGGAAGTGAGAGAGAGGCTGTGATAGATTAGTGTTAAAGAGCAATGGATTTGGCCTCTGAATAGCAACTAATCGTAACCAACCAGGTACCAAGAAGCGTGCATGTGCCTTCTTCAGGAAATAATGCAGGATTTGAGATCGAGCGGGAACACCTGTGATATTCTAACAAACTGTGAAACCAGAGTACAGGAGACTAGATGGCCGTCGTGTTGTTTGCCATGCTCAGTGGAGTTCTGATAGGCGAGTTACTGCCCGTGTAAGTTCGTTTGTTTAAAGGTTAAATTTCATAAGGAGAAACCCTGAGGCTGTAATCTTTCAGATTGCTGTGCCTGTGTTTAGGATAAGCCTATGTAAACTAAAGGCATATATGCAGGCTTTTTGAGATAAGAATCTACATTCCAGCAACAAGTAATTATACAATAAACAATTAACTGTTCTAATAAATACAGTGTTTTTATTGAAAGGCAGGCTCATTTTTGAGGTTGCGGTTGCATTAACTCTGAGCTGGGCATTTGTTTAAAGAATAAAATAAAAAGTCATCGTATACTTTGATTGTTCTCATGATAGAAATAAGGAGGAAGTTTATTCAAGTAGCATTACTAGAACGTAGAGGTTCTTGTTAACAAGTTACTTGAGGTATAGTTCTAGAGGTTGTTTTGTGTTCACTCTGAATTGAGATTTGGCAGTTCTCTAAAAGTACATTTACTACTGTGAAAGTCAGCACATGCAATTGGTAAAATGCAATTCCTGAGGCTTCTCATTCTCTTCTAAAGAATTTTTCATTCTTCGTGCTCATGCCTTAGCCTGGCACATGGAACATACAAGCACTCCTATCCTGCGAGCAGATGAGATGGAAGATGCCTGCTATTAGCACAGTTCAGGCTGGAAGCTAAGCTCGAAGCCTGAGATGCTGTTACAGACTGGCATCTGCTGTGAAAATGTGAACAGGTCATGGTACTGTTTCAGGCTTATCAGATCTCCACTGCCTACTCTTGTCATCTTAATGAGATGAAGTAAATCCAGTAGTGTTGCCAATTTTTATATTATGTGGTGACTTCCATGGAAGTTTCCCATGATCTCATGATTCTTGGCGTCAAATGTTCTGATTTTCCCTTGTGCAGAGTGACTGCCCCCTCATCCTAGGGGATGCAGAGGGTGAGTGAGGTCCCTCACAGAGTCCCTGCAGGGAGAGCTGTGGGTTTAGTTGTCCGTGTCTTTTGGCGTCTGGTTACAGCTGCATTTTGAACCTAAGAAATCTCATAGAAACACTGAAGTAAGGATCAGCTACCTGTAATCTTAACATCAAAAGGCAGATTGTACTGCCTTAGGTTTTCTCCTTTTGGAAGTGCTGTACAGAGCTTGAAAGCCTTGGGATTTTGTTTTGCTTTCTACCCTTTTTTTTGGTCTTTTAATTTGGAAAACATTAGCATTTCTGGCCAGGTCCTAATGTTCCTTGTTGTTTAGTTTGCATTTCTTTATTTCTCGCGTTATTGCTTGTGTACCAGCTTAGACACTTATCTTCTGCTTGCTTCCAGATAAGCCTGATCAAAACATGTTAATTTAAATGCCTGATTTCCAAAAACTGTAGATTGTTCACTTGCTTGTCGCTTGCTGGTGCTCTTGTTGACAACTTTGTTGTAGGTGTACCTTTTCTCTATAGCTGCATGGTTTTGTTCATAATGTTTAATTTCTCTCTTAGCTTAAGCTATGGAGGAGGACATCCATCACATTCAGAAACAGATCTTCTTCACAGACAGACATACACAGCTTCTCATCAGCTTCCTGGATACTCTGCTACACACCATCCTACTGGTAACTGTCTATATTATGAGAAAAAAAAGTATAGTTAGTTTTAAGATGAATTTTTTAATCAGAGGGATTATTAAACAGATAGTAGCAAATGGTGTAAGGAAATCTGATTTTGTAGTAAAAAGTTAACAGTTGGTTAATAGCTTTTATTCAAATGTCCAAAGTAGAAAGGAAAGCATAAGGGGCAGATCTCCTCTGTAACTTACTGTGAGTTCCTATGTTCTTGCACTCAGATGATGTCATAGGCAGAAGGGCCAGACGTTGAGTTTGCCTCAAAGCCAGCTGCAGAAATCATGCCACTTCTTTCAGACTAAAGCAAATAGAATAAATCATGCGAGTAGGAACGTAATGATGTAAGTACTTACATGTGCAAATTAAGAGCCAGTGCTGGAGGAAAGGTTAAAAATTATTCTAAATATAGTAGCAAGTTAAGCTGTATTATGTCTGCATCGACATCAGTCTTGAACACGTCCAGGGATGGCTGGGGCATCCACAACCTCTCTGGGCAGCTGTTCCAGCACCTCACCACTCTCATAGTAAATGCATACATATATGAGTAGTGTAGTATCTCTTACCCCTCACCTTGCAACCCAGTTTCCAAGGGAAAGATAGTTGAGCTTATGGTCTGCAGGTATTTGAAATCTCTTGCCCAGGACTCTGATCAGCATGATGAGGGACTGGAGTTCAGGGAACATTCCAGGCTGCAGACCCTGTAATCTTGACAGAATCTTAGCAACTCAAAGTTCTGCAATCTATGCATTACTTCCCATCCGGCCCCCAGACACCGAAGGGTATGGATAGCAGTTGTAGAAACAAGGAATGAAGCCAGGACCCCATTTCTGGTGCCAGTCCCACAGGGAAGTGCAAGCTGCTGGAAGCTGTACAAAAGAAAAGATTAGTACGGGAAAGCTGAGCCCATTGCAGAGAGGATTCTGAATGTTTAAGCAATTAACAAGTGAAGCAGTGAATCTCATAATGAAGGGACAATATTTATTGATTGACCTAAATATTATTTCAGAGCATTGTATTTAATAGACACTTAATAACAGATATTTTAAAATGTATCACTAAGTTCTGGTTTGCAGGTGTAATGCTACGAAACGGTTAAAACAGTGATGAATGAATGTTCTTTAATAATGTTGGTAATGTTTCACTGGTTGTTTTTAGTGGACTGTGAATGTTTATCCTTCTTATTTGATTGAGCTTTTTATAAGAAGCTTATCTGAATTGTCTAATTGCTTTGTTCCGTTTCCTCCTGGCCTCTACATAGGTCTTTCAGGAATTTTTGATACTGGTATGCACACCTCTGGAAGTAACACTAAGGAAACTTCAGTTATGAATTTTCTCTCTGCAATTGAGTCTCGCACAGCTCAGACAGCCTCTTCAGGATCTACCCTTTTGCCACAATTCAGGGCTCCTTCCTGGCAGACAGGTGAAAATTTTCTCTTGAAATATAATTCTCTGGTGACTGTGATTGAACATTTGGGTTTATGTAAGACAAAAATATCCTACCAGAAAAGGCTGCATCTTCCGCTGCTTTTCCGTCTTGATATTTAAAATCTCAAAATCAATTAAATTATATTAATCTCTTAACAGAAGATGTCTAGGAGGGATTTAGATGGGCAAGATTTAATTTTATTTAATTACTCAATTTCATTATCTAACGTTCTGTTTGGAATTAGTCTCACTCACACCTTAGCAGACTTTTCATTCTCAGACTCCTATCCCTGTCATAGTTCTTCTATGATAGAGCCACTAGAAGGCTATGGATAACTGTAGCCCATTTGTACACAAGTAACGACCAAGGTTTTTCTCAAAAAGCAGGTCCAAGGAGCATGTTGCATTGTAATCAGTGGTTTAATTCAAAAGCAAACAAATATGCCATCTTTTATAGCAGACTGACTGCCTTCTGTAAACTTCCCCCATCTGTCAAGCCTTCTGTGCAGAGCAGGAAACTTTGCATATTTGGAGCTTGCTATAGACAGCCACACCAAGCTAAGTGTTGCTGCTGCATCTGTGGTAGCTTCAAGTTATGCCTAGTCTTATACAGTGATTGTGTGACTGTGCAGTGAATCAGAGCTACGCACTGATCTGACAGATCTTTTTTCCTCTGGTGGTAGGTTAGTTTTCACTCTTTCAGTAGTAGGAAGGGCTTGGTGGAGAACTGAAAATCAACAGTTAAAATAGGAATAAATTGTTCCCCTTCTTTGCCCTCTGGATGCCCCCACCTTTGTGTAGTGGTAGTGATCAGTGAATAAGAACCCACTTGTATGTGATGTTGCAGTTTCTTAGAGAAAGAAATGCATTAAAACACTGCTTATACTTTCTTACTCAGAAAGACCTTATTGTTGACTTGTGAAAAATACCTTCAGTATCATATCTCTTCATATCATTATATGTCTTGAACTGAAAAGAAGAAACAAAGACCTTCTTTCGCAGTTTCATCTGACACTTCCAAAGTCATTTTGTGATTAAGTTGCAGAAGTATTTTATAATGAAAATTGAACTTTTTACTGAGATATTTGTCTCAAGACAAAATTTATTTACTGACAGGTTTTTAAAATTCTATTTATTCTTTAATAATCCATTACTAAAAGCTGTTTTAATTGTCCACGAAGAACTGAAATTAGTCAAACTGTATCTAAGATTTTACATTTTTTCACTTCACGTGTATTTGTAAATATCTCAAGGAAAGGGATTGCTTTACAGATTCTTTTATAAGGAACTCAATCCTCTTTGAAAATAAATTTGCCTTCCTCATTTGCTTTCATATACTTCAGAAGTAGTACGTAAACTTTACCAGTACCTGCAAGTCACAGGATTAAAAACAAAATATGAGTTGCTGGTGTGAGCACCAGAGCTTACGGGGGAATTGTACACTGTCATTTCAGTTATATAATAGTATATTCTATTAGTAAGCATTTAAGCAAGTCTGTCATAGCAGTGTTAGGGTGCAAATAAGTGGTTCACTTGGACAAGAACTTTAATTTAAGGAAGCTTACAAATTATTTATTTATTCTTTCTAGTGAAAGTTAAAGTCTTTCTTTTAAGAATTACATACAGCTGTTCCATTATATGCTCCAAAATGGTGTTTCATATAAAATGAACTACAGAAGTATTGGAGAGAGTGAAATTGCTCTTTTAATTCTGTATTATGATTAGTATGATGTAATTTTGTCTGCTTACATTATATTATAAGTGTCCAGAGCTTTTAATCAGTTGTCCTCTACTAGGAATTCCTTTTAAACTCAAAAGAGCCTTCAGTTTAAAAACAGAATTGTTCTTGTACCATTTTTTAATCCAAAATTTGCATGATAAAGATGCAAGTTATTTTCCGTGGGCAACCCACTGTAGGTATAGAATTTGGAATTCTTGCTGAACTTCACTTCTTGTTTGGAAGTTACCCACAATAAGTGCTTCTCTTTGTATGTTTTTTGTTGAAAAGCATATCAATTCTAGAGATTGTTATATTTGTGTTTAAGATCTTGCAGTGAAATAATTTATCAAAATGCAGAGTTGTAACTTGTAAAGCTCCCTTACGTTCTTTTTCCCTTTATGTTTTTTGTTTCTTTCCAGGTATGCATTCCTCAACAGCCACAGAACTATTTGTTACTGGAACGTTGCCAACCTCTGGAACATTTCCACCAACATCTGCTTTATCGGCTTATCAGCATCCAAACACGTTCAGCAGTAGAAACTTTGCTACTACTCCTTCTCTTACTCTTCAAGATACTACTTTCAGTGCTACATCAAATGGCCTCTTAACTACCCATGATCCTTTATTACAGATCAAAACATCACAAGGCACTGTTCCAGCTGCTTTGACATTTGAGCGCCTAGGCAGTTCTGTTTTAAGTACCAGCGTACCACCTCAGTCTTCAACATATCGTTCTGCTCAAGAATCCGCACCCCATCTTTTGCAGCCTCAGTTTAGTTTGCTGCCTTCAACCATTGGAGGACCTCAGCAGGTTTCTCAGGCATATAGCACATCTGTCTTTACTGGTTCCACGGCTTCTATCGATAGAGCACTTCAGCGAGAATGTAGTGTTATTAAACACCATCAGCGGCCTTCAAGTACTCAGTCTGTTCAGGCTCAATTGACTGTTTCACAGCATTCCCTACACAGCTATTTAACGAGTACAAGTGGAGTTAATTTTCAGGATACGTGTAGGCACTCAGCATTATCCTGCAGTCCAGTTGGAGATGTTACTCAGGTGAGCAATGGAGGACCACAGCAGAAGACTTCTCAAGTCACAGTGGAACTTGCTCAGTCTTACGCATCTGCAGTTCCATCACCTGGCTTTCCATCTGCTTCTGCAGCAAAAGTGAAAAACTGTTCCACAAAACAGCCTCCAAGGTCAACAAAGACCCCCAAACCTCAGAGCATAGCTCCCCCTGTGCAGACACAAAGCTATGCTAAAACTGCACAAAACCAGAGTTCTGTCATTACAGGCCAAGCACAGATCTATTCCACAGCACAGCTGCCAAGTCTGTTGTCAGTCAGCCAGTCTCAAAATTATATTTCTTCCCAGGCTCAGAATGTGCCACCCGTCAGTCACTCGCAGGATTTCTCATCCAGCAAGGTTGAGAAGCTGCCCACGTTGTACAAAACATTGACTTTTTCTGGGCAGTCACAAACTATTACTTCCGATAGTCAAACTCTGAGTTACTCCTCAGATGAACAAGTTCTGACTTCAGTTCCAAATGAGAACTACTCTCCACAGACAAGGGAACTTTCTTCAGTCAGCCAATCTCAGAGTTACTCTTCTAGTCACTCTCAGGGTTTATCTCCAGTTAGCCAATCCCAAGTTAGCTTTTCATCTCAATCGCAAGTTTTATCAGCTGTTAGTCCTTCAGAAAGCTATTCTTCAGGGCAGTCTTTAGCATTAACGTCACCTTCTCTTCCCTTTTCTGCCTCTCCTCGGATACAGACTCTTCCAGCCTCAAGTCCTAATCAGAGCTATATTTCTTTGCATTCTTCCCAGAACGCTCAGTCACAAGAATCCTCCTCGCCACAGTCTCAAAAGTTTTTGCCATCTGTCCAGTCTCCTCCTTTTGCATCCCCAGCTCATTCACAGGCGCTGCAGAACAGCAGGCCTTCCTCAGAAACTAAAACATACGTAAAAAGGAAATCAGACTCTAACTTATATGCATCATCAAAACAAGAGGAAGAGTTGTCAATGCAGGATGTGCAGGCTTTGCAACGACAAGCTTCTCTTGAATCTTCCACCCAAAGGCTAACTGATGAGGAAATCAGTGCTCAGGATGCATCCTATCGAGTCACAAAAGCAGATGACCGATACTCTCAAAGTGTAATCAGAAGTAACTCTCGTCTTGAAGATCAAGTTGTTGGACTCACGCTTCAAGGAACAAAAAAGGATGAGAGAATGGCTAATACTGTGGAACAGCTCTCCCAACATATTGGCCATATCACTAATTTAAGCCATGATATGAAAAAAACAGCTAATTTAATGCAGTCAGCACAAGTAAATGTGAGTTCTAAAGAACTAAACCAGCAACGTTCTCTTATGCATAAGGTACATGAAAATAAAGCTTCAGAACAGCAAGGCCAAATCATTAGTGCGACTCCGCAGGTGCAGCCCCATGCTTTGAGACATGGTCATCAGCTGTGTTTGCCTGGTGCACAGGTGCTTCTGGAGTCAACCTGTGACTTGCAGATTCTGCATCAGTCAATCCTGCAGTCGGGCTTAGGACAAGCAAAGGTATCACCACAAGTGCAAAGAATACAGAGTCCTCAACAGGTGACACATCCCTTCCTTCAGATGGATGGCCATATTATTCAAAGCAATGGGGGTCATTCTCAGCAACAGCTTCATACTCAAAATTCAGAAGTAATGAAAATGGACATTTCTGAGCCCTCAAAACCACTACAGCAACATTTGGCAACAAAAGATCATTTTACTCAGACAAATCAACATGATTCAAAAAATCAGTTTGTTTCTCTTAGTTCAATATGTTTCCCAGAATCTATGCTTCTCAGTGATGAGAGGAATATACTATCCAATGTAGATGATATCCTAGCAGCAACAGCAGCAGCCTGTGGAGTGACACCATCCGACTTTGCCAAATCAGCATCTAACGAAGAGGAAATCCGGTCTGTTGAAAACAGTGAGGAGTCTAAAACACAGTTCCGATCAATGGATGTGAGACATGTATCTTCTGGTTTCAATGCCTCGTCTGCTATAGTTGGAAAGCCAGCAAGCATAAATAATATTTCTCTTAATGGAGGCCAAATCACTATAAATCTCACACCAGTGTCAGCAATACAGACAAAAGCTGTGAACCTTAATCATCAGCACATTGATGCTTCTGATCAAAATGTACCAACAAGAATGACCTCTCCCACACTCGGCCCTGGTCAGGAGGAGCAAGAACAAAGTGCTGTCCCAGTTAAGAAACAGTCTAGCATCAGTCGTGAATCTGAAGAAGATAACGATGTTTCTGCTGAAGGTACACTGAATGCAAGAGACCTAGACTTTGTTTCAAGCGGTAAGAGTCTAAGTGAAGAAAGTGCTGCTTCAGAGAATGATTTTAATATGAGTGGTGATGATGGTACGGTAGCAGGTAACCAGTCAAAGGGTCCATTGCAATCATTGCCTGTGCCCCAAAGTGGGGCTGAGGAAGAATGCCAAGATTTAAGTCAAGGGAACCTTCAGAAGAAAAAAAGCAAAGGAAAAAGCCAAAACAAAAATGCTGCAGAAGAAGACAGTGCAATTCAGAAACAGATAAAAAGAAGTGGACAGTGTAAACGTCAAAACTCAAGAGGAAATGACTCTTGTTTGATGTACTCTTCTCCTGTTTCTGAAAGTTGTTACGATACGTATCAGCATCAGGAAAGAATGAGGCAAAAAATTAAAGAAGTTGAAGAAAAACAGCCTGAAGTCAAAACAGGATTCATTGCATCTTTTTTAGACTTTCTCAAGTCTGGGCCTAGGCAACAGTTTTCAGCTCCAGCTGTGCGAATGCCAAACAGGACTAGGCGACCGGTTACCCAAATAGTTCGTGGCCCTTGCCTGCAGTCACCCGCAAAACCTACGCCAGCAGCAGCACCTGCAGCTTCTGAGGCCACTGGAGAAAGTCCAACCAAAAAAGCTGATGAGGAACTTAAGAAGAATTTAGAAACGCTGCCTTCATTTTCTTCTGATGAGGATGATTCTGTGGGAGGTAACCACGATCTTCAGAAGAGCATCTCTACTGCGTTGTCAGCCCTGGATGATTCTTCTGACAGAAAGAACAAATCAGGTAAACCAGTTGCTGCTAGTGCATACGTTGCTGGATTCTGTAGCTGGCAGGGTGGAGAAGGGGATGGGGGAAGAAAAATCTTGGCTATCTTTAACTCAGGTAAATGTTTTGACTTACTTTGTTTTTATTTGCAGCCGTAATTAAGAGTTGTGTTCAAAAGCTGTGCTGAGTATGACTTAAGCTACTGTTGTCCACAGTTGGAAAATAAGTCAATAAATTTTTTCACACTGCTTATGTAAGACTCTTCTAATGCTGAAAAACTGCTTTAGCCCAGACTTGGAATTCTGTGTCTGTTCTCTCCTCTGTCTCAGAATGCTCAGTGTGATTGTCATCCATAAACCTCAACAAACCGTCACATCCACTGGTTTTAAATGTATTTTCGAAGAGTTCTAGCAAGAGAACTAGTGAATCACTCTGTCAGCAAAGGCTGAGTTCTTCCTGGGCAGAGTTAAATGTTTGCTTCCTATGGTGCTCCAGCTGTACAGAAAATGTTTCTGAAAGCTTTTAAACTGAGCGCTGCTGAGTTAGCTAGTCATGTCTGAGATGGGAGCCCGTTTATTTCAGCGGTATTAATCAGAGTATTGTAGTCTCATGTTGATCTGTGGCTTGCAGAAGAACAAAAGCTGAGAAATGTTTTGGGCAGAACAGACAGCAACCACCGATGACAGCATGAGTCAGTTTTCCATTTGCTTGGCTTTTCAGTTCCACTTGTATGACTATACATAGTGCTATATGTTATGCTTTCTGCAATCATAGCTTTTATTTGATGCTGATTTGTTTTGAGGTATTTTTGACATACAGCATCTTTTTGCCTAACTAGATCTTTTCAGTGAAATTCATTTTCTCTGGTAAGCAATTAAAAGCTACCCAGTTGATCACACAGCTGTAAAAGTAAATGTAAGAGAAATAAGCTTTCAATTTAAGAAGCATTTTAAAGAAGAAAGTGGTGATTTTTTTCCACCTTGAAAGCCAAAATTCGGACAGCAACATGGTTTGAATGTCTCTTTCTGATCATCTTAACTTTCGTCACGCTGTGTACGACTTCCGAAGGAAGGATTTCAGAGGGTTTTTTTTTGTTGCATGGGTATTTGTATTTGCAAGGCTTTGTTTCACAGTGCTGTGATGTCTTTATTATTAATAAGGATGGCGTATTTATGCTGGTAGATTCTTTAACTCAGGTTCCTGTTTTGTTGTATACAAGACTTTGTACAGAATACAAGATATTTCATAATGACTTCTTTTCCATACGCTGGTGTTCTGCAGATTTTCTAGCAATTCCTCCCTCTCTCTGTTTGCACACAAGTATGGAAAGACAAAAATTAAAATGCAGTCATTTGTGGTTAGTATGAAGTGTGTATGTATATATGTTTATTTGCTGTTCTGAAGAATATGTAAATATACTTGGGGAACTAATAATGCTGTGTCTATTAAAGCTGTTACAATGAACAAATAAAAACATTTCTAATAATGGGACATGATGTATGCAGAAGAAGGTATTTAATGGCTTAGCAGTTTTTAGTGAATTGATTTAATGAGTCTTTGTGTGGTATACAGCCTTTGTATTGACACGATAATTTGATATTTTATTTTTGTTATTTTTTATCAAAATGTGACATTTTTTCTGTTTGTTTCAACAAGTCAACAATTAACAGTGATTGCAAATAACTGTAAAATGTTCTCCTTCTTAAATTTGAAGTCAGTTTTCTTAGTGAAATTAGTAATTACCCTGTGGCTTATTTAACTTGATTTCTTTTTGATTAGCAAATAAATGTTGAATCTAATGTGTATAGGAGAGTACTAAGTAAAGCATCCTAATTTTTTTCAGGTGGGAAAGAATGATCATTTTGAAGGGTGGGAGTTTCCTTTGGCATTGAGATGTAGCGAAGAATTTATTTCTCTTTTTTCTTTCCGTCAGTTCTCATTACTGCTGTTAACACTGGCAGGTTATCAGGATATTACCCAAACTGCAACCTGAAACTTCCAGTTACATTAGTGCAAGATATAACTGATAAATGCTCAAAAGCTACAGGGCAAATGTTCTCATAGTTCATGTGTATTTCTCTCTCCTTAATCCAATTTACAAAGTCCTTACCTACCAGCAGTCTGGAAGCACCATTCAGTGTTGTAAGTTTTGTCTCACACAGCACAGCAGTATTTTCGTTGGACGTGTCTGTAACTATAAAGTTGTTTCCTAAGGCATTCTTTGTTGTTATTTCTAGATGCTAATAGATTTGAGTTTGATCCAATCAGAGGTATATTAGCTACAACATCTTAATTTTGTTAATGGCTTAGTTGTGACCAAGTAAACGATCATATTCAGCTCTTCACATAGGTGTTTTGCTTAGAATGCGTGCTTTTTATGTGTATTGTAACAGAGAAAAGAAATCTAGTTCCCATCCATGTTGCTAATTCTTGATAACTTATTTGTTTATTTATTTGCTTCAGAAGCTGAAAAAGTGGCAGTGGTTTCTGCTGCCTCCACTGCTGCTACAATAAAGCAGGAATTGCCACAGATGACATCTCCTGTAGTCAGTGTGCAGGAGAAAATGAGTTCAGCTGACTCCTCAAAAGCAGCTCAACAGGATGCTGGGACTTCTGACCAATTAGCAAAGATCCAGGCGACTGTTGCAATAGAAGGAGGTACTGAGGAGGAGAATACGGACAGTGGAGGAGAGGGCATGTACAGAGAACGTGATGAATTTGTAGTGAAGATTGAAGATATAGAGACACTAAAGGTAATGTAAACATTTCCTATGAGCATTGGGAAAAAAACACAACCAAAATAAAATACCAAAAGACCTCTGTATTAACTTAGCTCCAACAAACTGCTGAAAGGGGAGAGGCTACAGATTGATGTTCTGCTCTGTTTGCTGCCAAGTTACCTCAAAGGTAACTTTCTAGAGTGGGTTATGAATGTATTTTGAGTGTACGTGGCCCATTTTATCCATAATAATGCAAATCTCTATCTTGGTAACTTCTGTTAAAACTTGGAGTAACTTTTGTATTTTTTAATATAACAAAAATTTTCCATAGGCTACTGAGAGGCTATTTTTGTTGAAGATTGCATTGGGCTCCCAGGGATAAGGTGCTGAAAAAATAACGCTTTTTTGTGGACAGTCTGGGAGTTGTCTTTTTTTCTTTCTTGGGAGAGGTTCAGATTTAATGGCTCCGCAAGTGTCAGTGGTTCCATTGAAATGGCTTCCATAAGCAACCAGTGCAGCTTTTCACAGGAGCTTATAGGAAGGTTCCTTATTGCCTTTTTATTTCTTACTGTCATTCCATTTCACATTCTAGTGGGTGCTTACCTTTTCTTTTGATCTTACCATAGCCTGCAATTCTTGCATCAGTGCATGCTGATATTTTTTGTTACTTATCTGTGTTCATCCTCTCAAGCCAAAGTTTCACATTAATTTGTGTAACATTATCAAATTAATGTTACCAGCTTTAAAATAAAACATTCTCTTGTCATTTATAAAACAGTTCAGGTTTAGTGGATTTTTTTTCTTCTTGTCATTTAAATGTTCCTAGGAAAGTGCTTCTATACCTGATTGTATGTTTTCCAAAAAGAGTTTTTGAGTTAGTAATTTGAGTGTTCTCACTACAGGTAATAATTTCAAATCTAATTTCAACATAATTTGTTGTTTTTTTTAAATTATATGAATAAGAAGAGTCTTCCAGAGTCAATTCTGGATTAAAGTTGAGCTGAAAAGTCCAGTTCACTCATTTGTACTGAATGCTGCTTTTTCATGTTGCCATGGGCATCACACTGTAATATCATAGATACTGCAGATTTCTGCTATGGAATTTCTAGGGACCCTGGAAACTTTTCTTGCTGCTTGTTTTGGTTTTTGCATTTTTGTTAGGAACGTATTTAATAGAGCAAACGGACATCAAATTTTAAGGAAGTGTCATACTTTAAAAACTGCAGTTTTGTGACTCAGTTGCAGGATCTGCCAGTTCTGACACTGAGCATAGGCAAGGCTGTTTGGCACAGCTCCATCCTCTGAAGGTGAAGTCCATAGACCATTATGCTCACTGTAGTACATGTCATGCTATCTCAATAAAAACGGCATGTGATAAGCAGTTGGAATTTGAATTACCTCTATTTCCATTTTATCCCTGGATAACTTGCTCAAAAAAAAAACCAACCAACAGTGCACAAACACACCCGTGAGATAAGAACAAGCATTGTTATTAGCAAATAATTTTCTGTTCTTACAGCTTGCTTTGCAAACAGGAAAGGAGCCTCCAGCTATTTGGAAAGTACAGAAGGCCTTATTGCAAAAATTTGTTCCTGAAGTGCGGGATGGACAGAGAGAGTTTGCTGCTACCAACAGTGTGAGTCTGAATGTTCCTTAGGAAGATTCATGGCAACTGAATTCCTTAATGGAAGACTAGAAAGCAAAATAACGTGCAGTTTTGACACAACATCCTTAAAAGCATCCTTACAAAAAAAAAAGCTTTTCCTCCTACTCAAAAATTATTTCAAAATATCTAAATGGGTAGATTCGTACAGATCTTGGCTTTGGGGCATGGATTCTTTGTTGTTGTCGACTCTGGGTGAAGGAACAATTTTTCACAACTGGAATAAAGCGAGTGGAGGCAGGCTGGTGAGCCAGCTGCTTTCAGTGGGAAGGATACATGTAGGGTAGAATTTCAACCAGTAACCCCTTGCCAGCAGGTAATCCTGATAACAGTAGAGCTGTGGTTTATTAAATAGAGGGAGAAAACAAAGCCCAAAGTACCTCTGGCCTCATTTTCTCGTTATAAGCAGTATTTGAAATTCATTGAATAACTCCTGTTAAATTATAACTGCTGTGAGATGGCTCATCACTGTATGTGAACTGATTATTTTTAACATCTTTCTTGTTTAATTACTAAGCTAAATAATTCTGCATAACAGAAGCACTTGAATGTTATTTCTTTTCCTAGTATCTCGGCTATTTCGGGGACGCAAAAACAAAATACAAACGAGTGTATGTGAAGTTCATTGAAAATGCAAACAAAAAGGAATATGTTAGAGTATGTTCAAGAAAGCCACGAAGCAAGCCTATACAGTCTGCAAGGTATTTTATTTCAGCTTGCTTTTTATTGTCATATTGTTTTTGTATTAGGAACCTATTTTAATAAACAAGGCTTATAACTCAGTGCTATTTTAATTCATCTTTAAGTGGAATCTGGAAACTGTATTTTGTTTTAAGAAACGAGGTGTAAATTACTGTCATATCCAGACTTCCTTACCTGGAGTCTGTGGATTGTAGTAATCATGAATTTCTGAGGTGTTAGAGCTCCTTATGCAGTGTGCTTTTGTGTTCTTCTGTACTGATACTCAGCATGTGGATAGAAGCCTGCAGGCATAATGTTTGGTGTGTGGTTTTGTTTTTCTTTTTTTTTGTTTGTTTTGGTTTTGTTTTGCCATTTTCTCCTATCTTGTTGATTCTGCAAGGTAGGTATGCTTTTCTAGATTGCTTTAGTGACCAACCTGACCCAGCATACTATTAAGTATGCTTGCAAAGGTCTCTGCTGCTGCATTTTGTGTTGGTTGTACTTTTGCAAAAGATCATGGAATCTGCATTATACAGCCTTTTCTGTGCTTTCATGCTCAGTTCATTTTATCTTCCCGCAGCTTCAGATGCTATCTGAGGCTTTTCTCTCTCTGTGGCTTTTCAAATTTAATGTAGGTTTTTTTTTTTTTTTTAATCAGATGTTATTAAACAGTAATGGGAAAAAAAATAGCGTTCTTTTTTCAGGCAGTGACTGGGTTTATAAGTCCAGTTCTCTTCTCTCAAAGAAAGCAGTTTCATCAGATAACTGATTTCATGAAATAATCACAGTCTGCTTAAAACTAGCAGAGATTTGGGTACTTTTTTTTTTCCTCCTGGACTGCAGAAAACTGTTCCAGGACCTGTTTGTCCAGTGCTGTGAAACAATGTTGTCTTTTAGCCAAAATACGATCAGGATTAGCTTGTACCCATATTTTCTCTTTCTAGTACAGTTTTTTGACTTTTATTTCTGCTTTTCCCTGATGTTCTTACTGCACTGATATATTTTGGGAGAGCCATCAAATTCCATTTCAGTATCACTAAACTGGAAGCTCTTTCACATTCCTCTTCTAAGGCAGGCTTTCCATTTCTGAAACCATCCTACTGTCATCTGTTGTTTCTACCCCTGTCAGTTGGAGGTCTTCATTTCCGTCAGATCACTGGAATTCAGAAGATTTCAGAAGATATCAATAGTGTTAATAGTACATTTCACTGCTTTCATGTTTGAATGAGAAATTGCTTGACACTTGCCAGACCTGTATTCATCCCATATTCTCAAAGTTGTATTGCATTGATATTTAGCAACTGACTGCATCACACAGTTTTCTTCTGTTGTTTCCAGATGATGAGTTCTCAGATGATGATAAATTTCTATTGGTCCTAAAGTGCAAACTTTCCTGATTGTTTTCCTGTTTTGAGTGCTAGGAAGAGAAAGGAGAGGAGTTGTCTTCTTCCTCCTTGCAGTCCTCAATACCTGGTGCTTCCTCTGGAATTATCATCCTTGTATTGATACCGTATTCCAAATTCACTTTGTCAGCTGAGATCATTAATTGCTATTATTTGTTCAAGTCTGTCGAGTCTGATTTTTTTTTTTCATTATGGTCTGCTTTAATATTAGCCCCAGAATTCTGTAGCTTATAAATTCTACTAATATTGGGCAATTTGAACTTGCTGTGCTTGTCATCTAGCTATAAAATTGACATACTGTTTAATTATAGACAATCGAGAGTAATTATTGAGCATCATATTAAAAAAATGTGCCATTATAGTGCATATGTCCTAATTACATGTGACAGCAAAATAAGTGTATATAATCCACAGGGAATATCTCATGGTTAAAGAAGCCAGCAGCTCTTCTGTTAAATTGCAGACTTGTGTGGTAACTGTTTCAATCAAGCTGTTACTCATGCTGTTGCAGGACTATTCATTGCAAACCTAGTAGTAGCAACAACAAAGCACCTGACCCACCAACACCAAAACCAGCAGCAACAAAGGTCTCTTCTGTGAAACCCAAAGCTAAGCAGCCAAAAGTAAAGGCTGAACCACCGCCAAAGAAAAGGAAAAAGTGGAAAGAAGAATTCTCATCTTCCCAGTCTGATTCTTCACCCGAGGCCCAAAGTGAAGAAGATGGTGAGTGATACGCTGTGGTTAGCATCTTAACCTATTGGAACAACTGAAAATAATCTCGTGGAAAAAATCTCGCCAATTGTTCTTAGTAGCCTCGTGGAGAAAACAAATTAATTAATAAACAGACTTGACAGTGCCGTGCAAAATGGAGTGCAACAGCTGCCTCAACTGTAGTTTATCAATTAAACATATTTTCACTACTTAAATGTCAAGTGTGAAGTAAGGTCAGGAAGTTATTTGTTATCCCTTTCCTCTAGGGCTTTCATCTACAGTAATGGAAAAATAAATGTCTACATCTTCTAAAACACAATCAATTGAATACAGATAGGTGAAATTGTACATACAACAATAGCAACAACAAAAATGTACCATTTGTATCTAATTTGTTGTTTGTACCTGTTTCCTTGTGTGCTTAGTTTTGCTGTTATTTCTGATTGTAATGGATTTTAATCTCTTGGGATACCAGTAGGGGTCACTTATGTTTTATGAGAGAGAGCCTCCAGTTTTCAAGAAAGCACAAAATATTTGTGGAATACTTAGGAAAGAAAGTTCACCCTATTCCCATTAATTTTCAGAGCTTGTACCTCCACCTCCATTTGTTACTCGCTTTCTGAACACAAGAGCTATGAAAGAGACCTTTAAGAGCTATATGGAGTTGCTTGTTAGCATTGCCTTGGATCCAGACACAATGCAAGCCTTGGAAAAGAGCAATGGTACAGTATGTTTAAAATTTGTATGATTTTGTTAGATTTTTGGGTTTGGGTGTTTTTTATTTGTTTCTTTGTTTGTTGTCCTATTTACTTAACATTTATGTGATATATTTACTGCTTGTGTAATGAAATGAATTCAGATTTGGGTAGGTGCACACGCATACATAAATGTATCTGTCAGCACTGTCTATTTGAGGAATCAAAGTAACTCAGAAATGCTGTTTTGTCAGCTTTGTTAGGTTTGACTTGTCAGATTGAGCCCTTCTTTTATTGTCTTTTAAAATCCTAAAAACATTTATTTCAAATTACAGTGTTACAGGTATGTGCATTTTCTTGTCGATAAATTGCAGATAAATAACTAGGTAGTTTTGGTTCTTTCTACCATTACAAATTGTGGTTTTCGTGCTTCAAAACCTTGAAATTCTGGTCAAAGACAATTGTATTCTATTTTCCCATCAGGGAAAAAACTTCTGATGGACTTACTACTGTGGTGGATTCCAGAAGACAAAATTCAAAACTATTCAATTTCTCAAAAATTAGCAAAACACTCATGTATAAAGTTAAAGGTTCAAAAAACCAATCATTTCACCTGTATTTAAATTAACTTATTTTCTATACTGTTCTTTCCCATTTTGCTCTGGCTGTGCATCAATGTACTTATTACCTCAAGGATCTACATACCCTGTTCATTATGTCAGCAGTCTCACTAAGAGCAAAGACTTTGACTTTATAAACAAGAGTCCCCCTATATCAGAGAATGTCAAAAACATGCATTTGGTTTTCATAAAACTGCCAGTTTTATTGCGCAGAATTATTGTTTAGAAAATGGTTTAAGATTATATTGCTCTCTCTTGACTTTTTCCATTTAGCAAAAAAAAGTTAGAGAAGGATCTGAACAGCACTCAGCAGTTAAGCTGCATGATATCTACATCGGTCTGATTGGGAGGGGAAAAAGTCTCAAACTTCTAAAATCTGCCTACGAACAAATTGCATTATTTTTGAGTTCCACATTTTATGTTAGTAGGTAGAAGAATAGATTGGGGAGTTGTAGGTGTTGTCTCATATTACTGTGTCTCTCTTAATAATTCTGTGTTACTTTTTAAACTCATTTAGATGAGCTACTTTTGCCTCATATGAGGAAAATTGATGGCATGTTGAATGACAATAGGAGAAGGCTGCTTTCCAAATTACGCTTGGATAATACTTTCAAGGTATTCTCTTTAAATTCTAAGGTTTTTAAAGTAATACTATAAGCCAGTCATTGAATACATACCGTGCAGGCACAACTAAAAACCCAGAAGGCAAATTTGTAACAGAAGTGAATAAGGATTTGAAAGAGAGATGCTATAAATTCAGTGCTTATGTGTGGCATTTGGAGAACATTTGTGATCGAGGTGTTTATACCACTAAGGTAAAGTTCTGGTTTTGCTCGCCATGCTTTCTCATTCATTTTCAAACATTCTTCCTTCTAAGCTTCTCAAGTTTGTCAAAAGAAAGTCTGTTTGCTGTCCTTCTAGATCTGCTGGTTAAGTGATTTTGATTGCTTAAAAATCTTAATATAATTGTACCCTAAAAAGCTGTACTGTGGAGCAGATGTCTGGACCTCTGTGAAGGAGATAGTGTGACCAGAGTAGCTTGAAGAGCAGACAGAATGACCGAAAAACAACTCATTTGTGAACTGTTTGACACACAGGGAAGGGCTGCATGTTTTTAAAACATAAGACAGAGCCTCAGAGAGGCAGGATGTATTAGCCCTCCATTTTTGCTTTTTGTTTGTGGTAAAAATTCAGTGTTAGTAAAATACTTGTTAGCTGATACGTTTAGACATGTCTATGCAGAGAAGATAGGCCAATTAAAGTAGGCTATGAATTTCTAGAATTCTAGTTACATTCACAACACGTGCAAAATGAGAAGTTGCTTATTATGTTTTTCCTCAGTTTAAGGGAAAATAATAATAGTGCCTTCTATTATACTGACATATAATTAACGCTTCTTGTTCAGTTGGAGTTCATGACTAATGTGATAGCTTTGCTGTGTGTTCACTTAGAGGTGTCATATCAATCCTGTCTCTAAAGTTAGCCTAAGCCTGAATTTCACAATAGGAGCTCAGGAAGTTGATGGAGTTCTGGATCTAAGCTAAGGAATCTGCTTGTGATGTAAATTGCAAGATAAAAAGCCCTTTATGTTTGTCTTCTGTTATGAAAGTATCAGCTTGTACTTGAGTTCATATTTTATCCAAAAAATGAACGATAATGAAACAGTGATGTTTGCCAACATGTTTGTATTGGTGAGGAAAATGTTTGATATTCCTGTAAGATTCGGGTTAATCTGACAAGGATTAAGCCTGCTTCTATTTCAGCTGAATGAGGCAAAAATAAGTGAAAAATATCATTATCTTGAGTATCATTCGGTTGGAATATGCACTAAAAAGCATGGATAAAATGATTTTTTTTCACTGCATACAGTTGATACTGTATTACTAAAGAAATCAGACACTGAAGTTAGCAGTCAGTGGGTGCCCATTCTTGAATTTTTCACAATCCTTTCTCTTTATGTGCTCTCTTCAAAGAGCGCTTTGGAAATCTTTCCTGAACTCACAGTGATCACTCGGGATTCTAAGACAAAAAGTGGTGGAGCATCTGTGTCTAAGATCAAAATGAATGGTAAAGCTTACAACAAGAAAACACTGAGGGCCTCTAAATCAACCACTAAATTAGCACAGGTGAGTGTTCAAAGGGTTTGCTGCTGCCACCATCTGACCTCGAATGTGATAACCGTGTTTGTGTAAAACACTGTTTTGTGTATTAGATTTTTCACTCTAGATTTATCAAAAATAAAATCTTTGAACATAATGCTTACTCTGTTAAAAAAAAAAAAAAGTTATATTCCAGCAGTTATTATATTCTAAAGTTATATTCCATAAAATATAATCAAAACATTTCAGAAGGATTCCCCTACTTGAATTCTTGAACTGCAATGTGTTGTTTGCACATCTTTACTATATTTAGACCCAAATGCTCTTATCCTGTATATTTATACATTTATACATTTATGCATTTTACGCATTTATACATTTATCCTGTGTATTTATACAGGAAATCTTCTGTGGCAACCACTCAAGGTTGCAGAAAGATGAAGTAGTAGTGCTGCCTCTCTCGTGCAGGCAGTAACTGGTCTGTGTAGTTGGATGGGGAGGGAGAAGCTTGAGATGTACACTTTGTTTCGGTAGCATTCCTGGAGAGACCCTATAATTGGGTTTTGCTAGATACTGGCCCATTCCTGCTCACAGTGGCACAAGGTGGCTAGATAAATGACATCTAAGTAGAGCTGATCTGTACTTACCGAATGCACAGTCTGTATGCTTTTTTGCAGTGCAGCTGTTTTGATAGGAAATTGTTAACCTTCCTGCAGTAGTTCTCAAAGTGGTGTCTTACTGGTCCTAGACTTCAGTCACAGTGCACGTGGAAGCACTGAGAGCATTCTCAAAGCTGGTTTTAATAAAATGATTTTGTAGGGAACGGGGAGATACAAGATAATGAGAATGACATAGTATAAATTACAGCATACAGAATACGTCAAAGCAATTATTTGAATGAAGTATTCAAGTTCTGAACTGAAAAAAAATTACTTACAAAATGACATGTCTGTCATGTCTCTGTCTTGAGATGTAACCTGAATTTATCTGAAAAAAAAAAACTTTTTTTTGCAGGAGTTTACAGTAGATCCAGAAAAAATACAGTTGTATTCTTTGTATCACTCACTCCATCATTACAAATATCATATATATCTGACATGTAAAGAGGAGGTAAGTATTGCTGTTTTTCTGAGATATGTTTACAATTGTTTGGGAAGTCGAAGTACAGAGGTGCTGTTGTACTCTTGATATTGCCATAAGGAAGTAATTAAATCCACAGACAAAAGGGTATGCTGAGTGCATATGTTGCCCCTGAAGAGCACTGCTGCTCATGATGAGGCTGATGAGATGAGGCTGAAGAAGTTTGTGTGGAATCAGTTTGCATCAGAGTAGGTTAGCATTCTTCACTGTTTTCTAAGCAAATTAAATGAATTTTAGTAGCTCGTGTAACTTGAGAGATCTAGCAGCTTCTCTTGTCTTAAAATGCCCACTCCTTTCTGTTTTTCTGCAAATCCTTGATTGAAATGTTCCAGGGAGCAGAACCACAAGAGTTGAGGTCTGGCTCAGTGATTAACAGGACAGTTTGGGGAGGGCTTTTCTTTTTTTTAAAGCGTAAAGGTTTTCTTCCAAAGAAGGGTGGTATTTATCTACAGAATGTTATATAAAAACAAAAAATCTGAAATCCTGGCAGTCTCATATGTATATATGTATACTCATTTCTCTCTTTCTCTCCAAAATAGATTTCTTCTGTTCAGAAGAAGAGTGCAGATCTAGGACAGGAAGAGATTGTGCAGCTGTGCATGAAAAATATGAAATGGGTGGAGGATCTTTTTGAAAAGTTTGGTGAACTTTTGAATCGTGTCCAGCAGAAATGCTCATAACAGAAATGTATTCCAAATCTCACATTTTTCTTCGGCACTAATCTGATGGAACAGAAAGCTCAGAGAGAGGCTCTGATTTCTTTTACAAAGCCAGGCTGCGTTCTTCTTCATAGGCAGTTTTATTTCTCTTTATGGAACTTTGTGCCTTGGCTCTTGCTAAGGAAAAGTGATGCTGCCAAGGAAATCCGCCCTTTGGAGGTGGAACTGAACGTAAACCTAACCACATTTTTAATCTGAAGATTTTTTTTTTCTTTTTTGTGAACTATTGGATAACCTAGTTTTATTTTCAGAAATGTTTTTGACAAATGATAAAGCATGCACTACATATTCTTTTTTCTTTACTGCTAAAAAGATACCAACACTTAAAATACGACATTTTTCCATCTCTGACTAAGCAACAGAAAAGTCAGCATTGGGTACATGTGTCTGGCTACCAAATTGAGTTTTGTACATTTTGTGAACAGAGCCGGAGCGACATCAGTTTCTGTGAACATGTATTGCCATCATCAGATCCAGAAATGTCATTATGCTTTATGGACTCCTTTTACTATTGTCATGTTCAGGAGACTGAACGTGGAGTTGGTGCAATCCTATGACTGCTTTTTTTGTGTGTCAAATTATATTGTAATGAAAGACAATGACCTTAACTATTTTCCCTGTTTTGAAGAAAAAAAATATTTTCCTTTATACTGCGGTTTTTTTTTTTTCTTTTGGAAAAAAAAAAAATTCAATTGTACATTTTATCTCACTAATAGTTGTATTTTTCACAGAGAAAATATTGTGGTTAAAATTGTTTCATGTATCTTTGTAATACTTTCCATTGTTTTCAGTAAATCCTATTCATTTATATGTTGATTTCATATTGTAAACTATATATCTCAAGGTAACCCTTTTGTTTATACAGGTTTGCTTCAGTGTTAACCAGAATAATGCATACTAGACTAGTTTTGTTTTTAAGTGTAGTTGTGTTAGACACTGCAAGTATTTTCTGACACGTGAAAATAAATTTCTTACTAAAGTAGCACTTGATTAACTGAGAGTTTAAATGAGGAACTACTATATCTTTGTCAACAAAGATTGCTGATTGAATAGACTATATGCAGTGTTAAACACAGCTTACCTAGTTGTTGGTAGAACTGGCAGTTGCAGAGCTGTTCTCTTTTTGGTGCCTTTCAAGTCTTCAGACATTTTCTTGTAGCTTTTTTTGTCCCTCCAGTTTAACAGTAGTGCCACTAGTCGTTCTCAGACAATGAATGTAATGGGCTCTAATCAGGAGAACATTTTCTTTAAATTTGCCAACAGAATGCCTTACCGAGTCATTCAGAATGGATATTTACTGGGGTCCTAAAAAAAAGAAAAAAAAAAATGCCATGTTCTTTTCCAGATAACATAGGAAAAAATAATTCCTTTGTCTTTTAACTGCCACTTAGTGCCTTAATTTCAGCCAAGAAAGCAGGGTTCACTATTCATTGGCCAAATGAAATAATGTTCATGCCGTGTGACCTTTTTTCCTGTTGTCTGTTTTTATCCTATTTAGTTGTTAAATATTCATTAGACCTTAGAACTATGAAGAGTTTAATGAATAGATGTAAAAATGCAATTATTTGATCTCGAGTAATCAAATAGGTTTGAATATTAAAGTATGTACAGAATTTTAGCTGATTAGTTTTAGAACTGTATAGGATGTTTACCATATTTCCAAAGCTATTTGTCTTTTAAAAGCAATAATTCTCCTTTAAAACTGGTATGCAGACTACAGTGAACAGAGATGGCTGTGCACCTCTGCCTTTTTCAAAGCCTCGTCATAACGCGTCGGCTTTAGAAAGGGAGGTCGCTGTGGAGGTAACAGATGCGTTGTGCTACTGTGATGTCTGCTATAATCCAGGAGAGTGACATGGGCTTTTATTTAGGAAGGATGTGCAGAACGTCAGAGCAGTTGTGAAGCTAATTCACTGTTACAGTGTGCAGAAGGGTAGACACGAGGATTGGAGGGCTGCGGTTGTTTCAGTCGCGCTGTGTTGAACCAAGTAGGAGCCAAAGTTTGTGGTTAACACGTGAAGCAGAGTTGCCAACGTCAGTAGTGATCAGCTACAAATCAGTTTACTGTAAATATGCCAACTGGAGACATGGTAGCTATGTGCCTCTTGTACTATTTAATCTATAGTATGAGTTCCCAAATTTATTTAGGGTATTCCCTCATTGGCAGGGATAATGGCAGCAGCAGTTCCCAGCTGCATAGATACAAGAGAGAGATTTAACTGCACAAAAGGTGTTCTGTGGTCTCCTGTCGGTGAAACAACGTAGTTTGGGTCTTCCTGGGCTGTACTGCTAAGAATGGTTAGGATGCAGACTGAGGGAACAGGAGTTGTCTCCTTGACTGTAAAGAACTCATCGGACTCTGTGTCTCCTTTCCCTCCCTCGTATGACTGAGAGCAACTAACAGAAATCTTGTTGCTTTCTGAAAGACTTCTATTCCACTAGTTTACAGCTCCTCTAGAATTTTGAGTCTAGAAGTAGCTTTAGGAAGCTGTTTGTTTTCATCCAAGTCCTTAGGAACTGAAGAAAAAAGAGATGAGAGGGTTTTGGAGTAGTTTGTCCCTATTTAATAAGAAGGTGAATTCTAGTGACAACCGTCGAGATAAATAAACAAAAATGGCCAGGATGCTCTGCAGTGCTGGAGAGGATGACCTGGCTTATTTTTGGCTGGATCATTCCCCAGGCCAGTTAAACAAGCACTGTGCCTGTAGAGAAAAAACTTGTCTAACTGCCCCAGACTACTGCAGGTGTAACAGAGCTTCCGTCTTTGTCTTGGGCTACAAACATGGTGGCTGCATTTATTAGTTTACCGTTGAGGATGAAAAAAAGCATGGAACTCTCAAGAGTGCGAAGGATGATAAACAAGAATAAAGTTTTGTTAGTGGGATTGAAAAGGTTTTTTTTATACTGAAGCAAACTTAGAAAAACTGTCAATGTACAGATAATTTTTCTTGCACAAATACTTTGTTTCGTTGCGTTTTAGATAACTCTGCACCCACAGCTCAATTTTCTGTCTTTTTCTTGAAGCAACAGCGACGTCCTTATCCTTTAACATCTAACAGTGGAAATTGAGCACTCGCGTCTGCAAGAGAAGATGCACTAGAAAGGAACAGAACCCTCTTTAGACTACGAATTAGCAAAGCAGCAATTAAAGTAATCGTGTGATGAAATATTATTTTTTATTTCCACTGTCATTTCCTTTAGTATGGCATCCCTGTTTACATTGGGTTCGTTTTGTATTGAAATACAGTATTTCTCTTAAAGGCAGGTTTTCTTTGAGATGCTACTTCCAAAGTTTTGCTAGCAAAACATCAGAGACAAAATTGGATTGAAAAACTGTGTCTGAAAATGGCTAAGGACTTCAGGATCTTCAGAGCTCTGTGACGTGTATCGTATTCATATGTTGTCTAAATGAAATACTACTTTTTAAAAAGGCAAATCTTACAGGCTGTCTTCCAAGTAAATGATTTCCGTAAGGGAAATATATTTTAAATATTATTTAAATATTTACTACTATTTAAAACGATTTTAAAACAGAAAAGCTAAAACTACGGTCACAAAATGTCGGTGTGTCATTGGTCATTTCATTTCTCATTGCTAACACGTGACATTGGGTCTCACACTCTATTACACACACGTGCATTGCAGTGTGCACGTTCTGTCATATCTTATTGTTTAAGCTAATCCTAACATGTCATTGTTAACACATGCATGTTTTCTGCATATCTCCTCTACGTATGGGAAAAAAAAAACAAAAAAAAAAGAGGCTAGGGCTAATAACAGACACTTGATATGTTCTTAGTCCAGATTTTCAGGTGGTCCGTAATACAATGTATGGAAATGTGAAAAAGGACACATTTTTGTACCATTTGTGATGTTATTAACTAAACCCATTAAAGTGAAAACACTTTTTAAACAAACACCTCAAAATTCTCAGTCATTTCTTATTAAAATATTGAGACTTGAAGAGTTTGTTGGGGAGGAAATGGCGATTTAGACTTTTATGATCTCGAGATGAAAAAATGCAGTTCTAGTTCTTTTTCATTATATAGCATGGATTGAGGAACTTTTATTACATTTCTGAGTTGTAAGTGCTTTGCATTCATTTTCACAGTCTATCTGCCAGTTCTTAAACTGATGTGAGAAATGATGAGCCAGAGAAGAGATGACTTCTGTGATTCGGTTGCTTTATTGCTATCCTGTTTTATTCGCGTTCTTTCTCTCTTAACTTGAAGACTGCCTGTGTGTACGTATGGGGAAAAATGGTGCTGGAGGGTTTTTGCCTTTCCTCTTGCCCCCCTTCACTTACAGGGAACTGCTCCAGATACTTTCTTGTGAGTATTTTTGCTGCACACAGAGGGCTGAAATCCCATATAATCTCATTGTTGGCCATAAGATGCGTGGTAAGCATTCTCTGAGCCACTTACTTGAAGGAAAAAGTGAATGTGAAGGGCTAAAATATTTTTATAATGGTCCTCTGTGTAAGAGCTGCTTCCCACACCAAAATTCAATTCCAAATGCTGCTATGCTGCTATGCTTATTCTTCCACAGGTGTTTCCAGTTCAGATTATTATCAGATTAAGTCTCTGTTGGCTTCTTTTTATTTTACGTGTGTTACTTAGAATCTTAACCTATATAACTGGGAGTGTATGCCACAGCATTTTGAGCCTTGGAGGCTTGCGATAGCAAAACCTTTCAGTATAATTATGTTAATTTGCATCCTCCTTTCTACCTGTGGTGCCTGCTAATACGATTTCTTTGTGCATTACTTACCACATTTTTACAGCAGCAACAAAGCAAATGCTGTGATCACTGAATAAAAGCTAAAGCACAGTTTTATCACGTGGTTAGGTCATATTAGTAACTTATTCAAAGCTCTGGGAGAATGAGGATTTCACTGAGTAAAGCAGCCTTGGTGGATTCGGAAACCTTTTTGCTGACCAACTTTTTGCTGTCAAGAAGAAAGAATAAGAGAACGCTTTTCATTTGCTTCACTGCAAAGTCCAACAGTTGTTAAACAGCCAGAGAGAGAGTTCGACTGCATTCAATGGACTTTGCACAAAAGAAGCTGAAGATAAAGCTTACGTGTGAGAATCCAAGTGTTGTAATTCTGGAATCAGCTGGTCAAAGAAGAGGAGAAAAGAAAGGCTACTTGGCCAGGAATTATTTTTTCATTCTGCAAGTTAGTGACAAGGCTCCCTGCAGGCAGTGCTTCCAGAGCCCTTTCTCATCCTAAACTTAGCGGCCTGACCAAACATGACACAGGTTTTGACTCCTGCACATTGTACAGTAACATAAGAAGTGAATTATGGATTAGTGGAAAACAAAAAAAAAAAAAACCAAAAAAACACACAAAAACCACAAAAAGGAAACCACAAAAAAACACAAAAAAACCCAACTCATTCCTCTGCTTTAGAACACAAGCCTTAAGTGTAAATGGTGATAGAATTTGTATAGCTGTTTTCTCAATAAGTGAAAATAGATGGTCAACATCAGGAATTCACTTATGGCTGATAAATCCATCTGGAGTTCTTGCTCTTTCCTGCTTTCTTTTTTTTAAATCTGCTACTACTGTCCTGTTCAGCTGGTGCTCTGCTGGCTGCTTACTCCAAGAACAAGGGCCGTGAGACTTGTCCCTGCAAGTTTAAGTTACCACCACCCTGTGCTTCAGCTGGAAATCACCAAGCTTATTTGGCTTGAGCTCGGGTCCTCCATGGCTGTGTCAATTTGTGAGAACAGGTCTTTAATTATTTTGTGGATTTACCCAAGCCCACGTTCAGCTAAGTTAATGTATTTGGGTTTGTGTTGCCATGTTCAGTTGGGTACTTTAGCTCATCTGTGAAACAGTAACTCCCAGGGGGCAGCGCCGACGGAACCTCCCAGCATATCAATTCCTTGTGCCTGGTGGTGCTCCGCACTGCGCCTTCTGGTTGATCAGGTTTCTGGAGTGCAGATGACAGCCAATCTTTACTGTTCTGCAAGGAGCTTTTCCCCAGACGGTGCTGCTAGGACCATGCAATGCTGAGCACATGTAGGCACACTGTATTCAATCTCTGCCTGTAATAAATGAATAAACTGTATAAATGAATGTCTCAGAAGACTTCTGCAGGAGTTGGAAAGTCCGTAAGACAACAATCGGTATTGCTTATTGGGAAAGCAGAGGCACACTGCTGTGTTTTTGGTCACACTGCTAATAGTCTTTGCTTCCTTATGCTTCCTCAAAGTCATTCTCGAGTAACTCTGGCTCTGACTTTATTTCCAGCCCCTGTGCATGGATGGTTACTCACAGAGTGCAGCGTGTTCCACTGGAGGTCAGTGTGCACCAGTGCAGGCTCAGCATAAGGCCTCCCTGCCCTTCATTTGCTACTGTACTGCTTGACTTTGTCTGGTAGCCACATTGGTATTCCAGCCCAGGAATGGAAGGATTGCACTCGTGAACAATGCGTGCTTTGTCGATTCAAACATTCAGTCATCTAGAAGCTTCTGTCTGGGGAACTTGTTTATTGTTCTAGACTCTTCAAACATGCAAGGGCGGAATCCTTGCAGATTTCTTTGCTATAAAATACTGAAGTTTGCGCTTCAAGAGTAAATCATACTCTTATCCAAGCTGCGACTGAACACAGCTTCTCCGCAGCAGAGCAGATGTGGTTGGCACCATGGTGTGAATGTTGAGGATGGCATCGCTGTATCCCAAACAACCTACAGCTATGTCGTCTTTTTAAATTCCAATGTAATGAGAAATTGAAACTAAGAGCAAATTTGTGAATAATCTGCCCTGCATCCCCATGGGGACTCAGTTCTCTAACCCATGGAGTTTGGCCCCAGCAAACCTCTCATGCTCTTCAGTACAAGTAGCAGAACACACAACTCAGTTATAAGACATGTAGTGCACAAGTTCATTTAGCATCCCTCACACATCTGGCATATCAAAGAGCCTTTTGCAATCTGATCTGAGCAGCTGCTCATTTATTGAAGTCTGAGATTAATAAAGGTGGAAGAGAGCATATGGTGAAATTTACAGGACAGCTTCAGTATAAGAAAAATAAATACCAGGCTTTCTATCTTCATGGAAAACAACTGGGGAGATTTGATATTATTCTGACAATTGTGACTTTAAAAAGTATAACTTCTGTAACCAAAGCTGTGGATTTTGTTTGCGTATGTGAGACTGCAGAACGTATGTCAGAACGCATCTCATCACTGGTGAGTGGAATAGAGCAACGTTTTAGGAGCTACTGTTCAAAATGTTCTTTCATCAGCTTTGGCACTGCAGTGAATACAGGCATTGTCTGTATTTAAGTGGGGGAGAAAAGTGACTATTCTAAAGAACTGGAGTATTTATAAGAATTTTCATGTTAAGCATTATTTGGTGTGCTCTTTCAGAAACAAAACCGTGAAGATTGAGTCCAATAGATCCTTGCTATTATGGCAATATGATTTTCTGTATATGTAAATTTGAATGGTGTTGACATGTACTTAAAAGTCGGTGTTGTTATGGGCAGATACTTGAAATTAAGGAGATAAGTTGGCAGTAAAGAGAGAGCCTTGCGTAGTCCGACTGTGTGAGCTGTCAGATCGGCACGCAAAGTGTCTTTTGAAAATGAGCAATGCAGCAGCCGTATTCTGCAGGAATGTGTCTCTTGGTCTGTCAACTTCCAGTGACAAACATAAAAAGTATTTTGGATATTGAACTCATCTTTGTTTTACACTTTTTTTTCTTTCAGATTTGGGGTCTTCGGTTTTAAGAAATTGAAATCTTTTCCTTTGCTTCTTTCAAGAAGAGCCAGCATTTCCAGCTCACAGCAAGCACCGATCAGCACAGCGGCAGCACCTCCATTCTCTTAACACACCTCCGTCTTCTTAGGCAGCACCTGCTCCAACCTCTGCCTTCTCAAGGCAATTCAATTCAACCCGTCACACAGCCATCTCTTGCTCCAAGGCCTCGTATTCAGTTCTCTCTCCTTCACTTGTGCCTCAACGCCTGGGAATTACGGCGCAATTCACCCGGCTGGCCTGGGCAAGGCGATGGAAAAAACCTCACATCCGACAGCTTCTCCCTTCGTGCTTAAGGCTCTTACTTCGTTTTGCCTCTCTTAGGGGAGGCCTCGCCGTGTGGCAGCACGCGCAGTCCCGTCTCCTCCGCGCTCAGCAAGCTGACACGAGTGAGCGACTCGGACCCTGAGCAGAAGGCTTGCCTGAAACGGCGCCTGTCAGAACAGCTTGCTCGTAAGCTCGTCTTCCCACCTTCCCTCGAGACAGAAACGCCCGCTTGCCGCCCCCCGCCGCTCGCAAACAACACAACTTTCGCTCCCAACTCTGCCCCTCAGCCGCCCCGAGGGCCGGGCTGGGCTCGGCGCGCGGGCGGCCGTTCAAGCGCCGCGACCAATGGGGTGAAGGCGGGCGGCGGCCCCGCCCCCGGCGGGATAACTCCTGCGGGCGGCGCGCGGCCGGGCGCCGTGCGGAGCGGGAGGCGGCGGCGATGGCCACGGTGCGAGAGAAGGCGGCGGCGTTGAGCCTGAGCGCGGCGTGCAGCCCCGCCGCTAGGCCGCCGGGTACGGGGCGGGGAGCGGGACGGCGGGAGGGACGGAGGTTCTGAGCGGGAGCGGCGCCGAGGGGCTCTGAAGCGCGGGGAGGGAGCTGGGCGGAGGGAAGGGGAGGCGGCGCGGCCGGGAGCGACTCGGCGCCGGCGTGTTTCCCCGCTCGGTCGAAGTTCGAAAGTTGGCCGCTGTTCCCGCCGGCCGACGGAGGCGGTTCCGCACGGAGTCCCGCGGCCGGCCGGGCTGCAGGGCGGCGGAGCAGCGCTTGTGGCGGCGGCGGGCGTTCGGCCAGGTGCGCCGGCGGTGCCGTTGGGACGCGTTGAGCTGTGTTGGTTGTTCTTATTTCCTTCCGAGTTGGCTCTTGAGGTGTGGAAAGTAGGGGTGGAAGGAGCTGCTGCGTTCTGTTCTGCTCCTCCTGCCCGCCGCTTGAAAAGCGCAGGTTCCGGGGTGCCTCTACCTGCCCGCTGCCGTGTGCGAACCGGCTTCCTTACGCGCAGCTTCGGCAGGCGGGTGCGCTTACGTTCCTGCTTTCTTCTCCTTGAACTCATCGCCGTTCCCCTTCCCCTCCCCGTTTGCTCGTGCCCGGGCCCTGCGGCAGACGCAGACCGGCTGGGAGCCCTGCTGCCCCAGACGGAATGCAGTTCTGTGACTGAGCGGCGAAAACACCCCCTGTGTCTCTGTGGAAAATGTTCATGGTAATGTGTTCCACAACAAGTTGTGTGGCTTTTTTTCCCCTTCTTTTTAAACACTGCGTTACACTGTTAATTCATTAGGCCTGAGGTCTGTCATAACCCCAGATGGCTGGCTGTAGGGTGGCTGTCTGTAGGACTGCTGCCAACTCTTCATTCCTTATTTTGTGCTTTAGCATTTGTCTCTTCCGCTTGTTTTGCCCTCTTTGTCAGTTGCTCAGCTGATTTCTGAGAAACATGTGTTCTAATTCTAGCCTCTCCAGTGGCTGCGGCTCCTACCAGCCAGGTGCCACCTGCGGATTTTACAAACATATTCTATCTGAAGTTCTTGCTGAGGCTCGCTGTAGTGTTTGCTAGCATGATGTTCTGAACCTGAGGTTAGTAAATGAGTAATAGCTTGGTGGCTTTATTAGGGGAGGGAAGGCTGGTTGGCTGAAGGACATGGCTTTGAGTACACAAAGCGTGAATCTCGGTTGGAGCCGTGGTAGCAGGAGTCTCTTCTGTGGGATTAGTGTCAGTGAATGATGTCTCATGGATTTTTGGTGTAGTTAGTGTGTCACCAGGTACCCTGTGCGTATGCACAGTCTTGTAGGACACAAGGTTCTAATGTCTCTTCATTCCTGCTACCTCCACAGCTCTGCACCTTTATCTCTGTTACTAGAGGAAACCAGGGAGCTGCGAACAAGGAGGGTTAGTTTTTGGTTGTGTGGAACAAATGTGCTCAGGTGTACATCCCACAAGTGTCAGTTCTGGGTGATGGAGGGAGCACAGAGGCTGTGGATGTCCCGTCCATCCCTGGAGGTGTTCAAGGCCAGGTTGGATGGGGCCCTGGGCAGCCTGGTCTAGTATCGAATGTGGAGGTTGGTGGCCCTGCGTGTGGTGGGGAGTTGGAGATTCACGATCCTTGAGGTCCCTTCCAATACTGGCTATTCTGTGTGAGCACGCAGAAGGTAGCATTATGGAATGGCATGCTGAGAAAGTGAAAGCTGCTGGATACAGAGCTGCACCGCAGGCTACTGTAGTGAGAGTAACCCAGTGAGATATGCTGGTAAAATGCAGGCAGACTTGCTAAGGGTAATGCTCGAGTGTTTAACACTCTGTTGGAGGCTGGTTCAATGCAAGCCAATCTAGAAGCCTCAAGCTTCTTAAATCCTTGCAAGTTTCATGAGAGCCAGTATCCACAGAGGGGGCAGTTCTAATTCCAGCATGAGTTGAATCTTTGTACTTTCTCTGTTTCTGTACCATTAGGCTTTAGCTTGGCCCAGAAACCATTTGGAGCCACGTATGTCTGGAGCAGCATTATCAGCGCACTTCAAACTCAAGTGGAAGTGAAAAAGCGTCGTCAGAACCTGAAGTGCTATCATGACTGTTTTATTGGTTCAGATGCAGTGGATGTCGTGTTTGCTCACCTTCTACAGAACAAGTATTTTGGGGATGTTGATATTTCCCGCGCTAAAGTAGTGCGAGTGTGTCAAGCGCTAATGGACTACAAAGTGTTTGAGGCTGTCTCAAGGAGGGTCTTTGGAAAAGACAAACGCTCCGTGTTTGAGGACAGTAGCAGTAGCCTCTACAGATTCACAAATGTCTCAAGCCAAGCGGATCTTGATAAAGATTTCCAGCAGTGTACGCCACAAAGGTTGGTACATGATGGACTGTGGAGATAAAAAGTCTTACAATAGGGAAATGCTGTGTTATTTTTTGTGGGGGAGAGGGGAACAAAAAGGACTGTAATTATAGGACCTGGGTGTGGAGGTGGGGGAGGTAACTACTCGTGGGTGTTTGTGGTGCAGGATAGGTAGGATAAAGTTTGAAGTTCAGCCTGCATGGTTACTTGTTTTCTGCCTGTTCCACATCCCCTTCAGGGAGAGGGGAGTGTGTGGAAGTTGAGTGCCTCGCAGATGCTTATCTACTGGGATCTAAAGGAGTGTGAGCAGCTGGCATTCAGGTGCATCAAATAGGCTGTACACATGAGAAAACCTTGGGTACTGCTTGCCTAGCTGTGGCTTAAGCCACTAATCAATCCAGTCTTCTAAAGAGAAGAGAAATAGAATCGCTTGCTGCTTTCATTGTCTTAGCTTGAGTAGACTTCAAATTTAACTTTCTGCGATGTTTTCAGCTGTTTCTTTATGTCCATGTCACTTGTTCCTAGGCTAAGCAACAGGCTACAGTGCTTATTGCATGCCATCAGAGCTAGAGGGAAGCATAATGGTGAGGGCTTGTTTCACTACCTTTTCAGGAGTGGGTAAAGAAAACCCTAGAACTGGCTAAACCATTGTAAAACAGAACATGCTGCCACATGGCTAATTTGGCTAAATAACTTGCCTCTGACAGTTTTTGTGTCAAACATCAATCTCTGGATGTATTCTGACATTCTTACAAGGACTTCAGGCAGTTATTGCATTAGTTCTGATAAAATACACTTTAAAATCACAAATGATGTTGGTTTGGCCAAAGAAATGAAAGCATGATTGTTGTGTTTGAGAGGAGCAAACATTAAATGACTGAAGCGTGTCAACCCCACTGACAGAAAATTCTAGAAGCAGAGATTAAGAACAGATAGTCTCTCTGTCCTGCTCTCCCTCCCACACTTCCTCAGAACTAGCTCTTGTTCTGTGCTAAAGAAAACTGCCCCAAGTCTGTGTGTGGTGTGTATGTACGTAAGAAATTCTAGATAGATCAACTACTTCAACTGAGCAAAATTAAAAATGGGTTGATAACAGGGTATCTTTAAGTGAGACTTTGGAACATAACTGACAAGTGGTTGTGAAGCAAGGTGATTCACTTTGTTTGAGTAGAATGAAGGTGTTTTTCTTCCGGGCTGGGCACAGGTTGACTGCATTCCTCTTTTTTTTTTTTTTTTCCATTTCTGAGAGGAACAGATCTATTGATAGAATGGTTTGTCACATAAATAGCAAAAATACTTGACATCAAAGGACTTCTGTAGTGCCCTAAAACAAAGGAGCTATATAAACTAAAATTAAATATGCTTAGACGAATAGAAACTTCTGTCTGGAGTTGTTGCATTGCTTTTCTATTTGGTTAGCATATGAAATCAGTTATGAGGAGAACCAGCTAACACCCAGAAATGGGGAACAGGTTTCTGAAAACTTCTCCTAGCTGGTGGCATCGGCTAAACTAGCTGCCTAGCTTCAGGAGAAGTTGCTAAGGAGCAGCCACCTTCTAATTTCTCCAAGAGAGCTCTTAACTTTTGATCTCACTTCACTGTTATGTTATATTTAATAACATATTAAAACTTCAGACTCTTTCTGAGTGGTTGGGGGGGTGCTGTGTGTGTTACAGTTTCATATAAATTTCATGTAATTTTCCCTTCCTAATCTATCTGTACTCTGGTAATTGAAGTAGCTTGCTAATGCAATCTTTGACAAGCTCTAAGAGAGGAACTGTGTACTTATGTGCAGTGGCTGCACATAGTGTTTTTTAAGATATTGCTTGCTTGAACAGGGGAAGTGCTTGTGAGGATCTTAAATCTTAATCTCAGGTGGTTATTCATATCTAAGTATATTGTGTTCAGTTACTCTTATCCATGGATAGGAATATACATGTATGTGTGTTTCTTCTCAGGCATCAGAAGAACATGCTGTTCAACACTACTCCTCTCAAAGCAGAAAGCTTGGAGGATCTCTGGGAAAACCTGAGTTTAAGGCCTGCAAATACCCCTCAAGTAAACATCTCAGAAAGTTTGTCTCGTCGAGGTAAGGCAAAAAATACCTCATATTTTCATGTGGGAGAAGGAAGCTTTTAAGGATAGGACTGATGGCTGACAGAATGGAGATGGAGTTGAACTGACTCTCCCAGTGTTCTGTTTTGAACGCCGTTTCATAACAAGGACAAATTACCTGTTTTGCAGGCTAGTTTTATCAGATAGGATCCAAATAGTGCAGTTAAAATTGCTGTTGAACTTCATGGAGAAGAATACACAGCTGTGCGGAGCCCATTTAGACTTAGGAACAATCACCTGCAGGATACCTGATTAATTGCTGCCAGTAGTCTGTTGTTTGCTAGAACTCTTTCCTAGCCTTTCAACAGTGCATCTGCTCACTTTCAGTGCAGTAGGGAGCTGACAACTTGCATCTTCTCAGACTAAACTATAACTAGTATAGCTTTTTTCCATTTGGCTAAAGATGCTTGAGGCATCATAGAAACACACAGGGAGCAATAGGAACACTGGAGTGAGGTTGTGGTTGTGGAAGCTGTGATAAGATTAGAGTGTTACTGCTACACTGCTGTCCATTATCTGGAACAAAGACTGCTTGCAAGTTAGAGTGCAAAGAATGTAAGGCACTTCAGGCTTATCCAAAGAGTGGTTCTCCTACACTTGCAGTTAACTAAACAAATGGCTAATTCTTTCCTTCAGCGGTGATAAAATGCACTCATAAGTGATAAGGGATACACTTTACCAGAATGGACTTACAGTAGCAGAAAAAAATTAATCTCTTAGATTTGGGTTGGTGGGAGGGAGGAGAGTTGCCATTTTCCTAATCTTTATTGCACTCACTCTGTGTGTTTTGTGTATTCCACCCTTTCCAGTTATTAATGAGGTCTGGCGAGAACAAACAATTGCTCGTCTGCTGCAGCTTGTAGACCTTCCACTCCTTGACTCCTTACTTGAGCACCAGGTAGTCAAGCCTCAGCTTTCACAACCAAAGAAGGACTCTGGATATGTCATCACAAGCAACTACTTGGACAGAGAGATTCTCAAGGCTTTCAGTGACTCACAGTAAGTCTTCTCCCAGGACAGAAAGTTTTTCAAAGTTGCATACGTATATATGTAAGTCACAGTCAATCTTGCATAGAAAAGTAATAGTCTGCAGTACTGTAGGTAAGTGTGCCTGTTCACATCCTTTTTGCCTGTTAAACTGGATTCAGTAGTAAAGAGCAGTTGCTAAATTGAATTGGAAGCAAATTCTGTTGCACACTGGAAGAGTTTTTGAAGACTGTTATAGGATTTGATAGCATTTAGAGGGAGATGTGTTTAATGCTGGGGTGGGGGGGGACGACGATGACAGTATTTTGCTATCATCTAGAACAGGTTTTTTTCCTTTAAAAAAAAAAAAAAGAAAATATAAAACAACAAACAGGATGAGTGAGAGGATGGTTTAGCATTTTAGCCTTTTCAAAATAGTGAAAGAAAGCTGATCCTGAAACTGTATAAATACATTTAGAAGTACAGGCTGAAAAACCTTGCCACTTGGAATCAGATCAAGGCTCAGGTTTCTGTTTATCTAGCAGTAATTTTGTCCTTGTCTATAACAGTAGAGGACGTCACTAACTTTAGGTTTAACTGCTTCTGACTGTTATCATTTAATCAAGTTGAGTAATTAGTAACCTGCCCAGCTAAACAAAGGGACGTGTGGCTGTGATGCGAGTGGGTCAGGAGAAGTGTTATTTGTGGCAGACTGTAATGAGTTCAAGTACTTACCCATATAGTGCCCCCTGACTGAGAAACTGGTCTACTCACTTCTGTGATAGAGCCCAACCACCTCGAGAGGCACCAGTAAGTAATACTACAGAGTTCAACCGCTTTGTCTTTTAGAACAGATGAATGGCTCTCATCAGCAATAGATTGCTTGGAATATCTTCCTGATCATATGGTGGTAGACATCAGCAGGAACTTGCCTGATCAACTGGATAAAGCTGACACATGGAAACTACTGCTGTTTGAAAATATTGGTAGATACTATGGCCAGAAAAAGGAGCCGCTGTTGAGCCATGCACCTGAAATTCACTCAGGAATTGCAGAACTACTAGGTGAGTAAAAATTGACTTACTGAGCTTATGTGAGGTGGGTACTAACAAGCTGAGCATCTTTATGTCAGCCAAGCCCGAAGCTTGCCTTATACAGAGTTTTTTTTAATCTGATCATAAAGAAAATGTTTTGTGTTGATGGGAATATCTTGCAATTATATTCTGTTGTTCCTGTCTACCTAGTAAAGAAAAGGTGAGTGCAATTTTAAATAGATACAGCTAAAATTTCTACCTCAGCCAATTAAATTAAAACTCAGCAATGCTTTACAGAATGGTTTGCAACTAGTTCATCACACTAGCCCATTTATCTAGGATATTCTCCATATTTCTTGGGAGATTATTTCTATAATGAGACACTTCTCGCCTAACAGAACACTTTTCCTTTTTCAGTATTTCAGTCACAATAATGGAGTTTCAACTGTAATTGAGCTTAACTGGAAGTGCACCAACTTAAATACTGGGCTAAAAGTTTGGGGGTGGGCTGCTCTCTAGATTGTGTGCCTGTGAGAGCTTTGTGAGAATGGATTTTTTTTTCATTCTCCTCATTCTTTTGTTTAGAGAAGTGAACTCTTCGGTGTCCAATTCAGGTGTTTCATCTATTGCCATATTTTATTTTTACATATACCGTTATTTCCTTTCAGTGAATGGGAAGATGGAACAATCTCTAGAAGCTATTCAACTCTATTTAAAACTTCTAGACAGTCAAATCAGGGAGGAGTTCAGAAGATTGCTGTATTTTATGGCTGTTGCTGCCCATAATTCTGAACTCAAACTACAGAAGGAGGTAAATGTGCCTACTTAATTGTTATCAGTTGCTTTACATTTACTGAAATCTAGATATCCCAGATAATAGGTCAGAAAGCACATGTGGCTACAAGGAAGAGCATTCTAGAAGAGCAAAGCCTTCCCATTTTTTTTCCATGTTATTCTTCAGAGTGACAACAGGATGGTTGTGAAAAGAACATTCTCTAAAGCTATTATCAACAACAAATCCTTATCCAGAGGGAAAACTGATCTTCTAATCTTGTTCCTCGTGGACCACCAAAAAGATGTGTTAAAGGTAAGAGCTGGACAATGACCAGATTTTTATTTCATATGCTTGTGCAGAATTGCTTTCTCTAACCTGCTGTTTGTCGTCTTTATTGAAGATCCCAGGGACACTGCATAAAATGGTCAGCAATAAATTAGTGGCTTTGCAGGAAGGCCAAGATCCTAGTAAGATAACAGGTGAGTGTAAACTGAATTTCTTATCATGTACACAGATGCAAAGTAAAAGGGACTGAGCTGAGTTAAAAATACTTGCTGTAACAATGACTAGACAGATTTCCTTCTTAAGGAAGGTGGCCGGCTGATGTTAATCATCTTCGTGCTTCATGTTTCCTTCTAGGTTACACATTTTGCCAAAAGCTTGATGAAAGAGAGTATCGTTTGAATACAGAGAAGACCACAAAAGATGAGCTGTTATCTCTGCTGAAAGCTATTGATGAAGATTCAAAGCTCTCTGACAAAGAGAAAAAGAGACTGCTAGGTCAGTTTCATAGTAGTAATCCAAGTATTTTTATGCAGTATTTTGGAGACAGAGTTAGTGATATGTGCGTGTGACTTTTAAATTACTTTCTATATTGCAATATTGAAAACACTAATATATTTGTAAATCATTTGTATTCATGTATCTAATAAAGTTATTTTATGGATATTGATGGGATTTATGCAATTAAATTATTACTGAAGCCAGTGGTACCCAGGTTTGGCCTGTACTTTATAGGTTCTTTGCTCAATCTTAGTTGCTGTAGGGCCCCAACACTCCTTTATTCTTCTCCTCACTTGAAGCCACTTGGATTGACTACTTCTATGGAAGTGTTAAAATGGGAAACACCTTTTCAGGGCTGGGATCTCTTCTTTTCTGGATAGTGAACTGTAAGCTGACCAGGTCTGGTCCTATTGGAAATATCCAAATAATTTATCAGGATGATATCTCTGATAAAGCAGATTTTATTTGCATTGCAGTGGTGGGCCTCCTGCAAGCAGGAGAGCACACAGAAAACAGCGTTACGTCTTTTATGCCCTATTACTCAACACTGATCTCTTTCTCCCCTGGTTCCTCATTGGCTGAGTACTTCAGGTTCACAGTCTTCCTGATGCTCAACTCAACATACGGATACTGGATAAACAAATTTTTGCTAGCTAAGAGTATATTGCTAATTAGTTAACTTCTCACATCTGCTCATTCAACACTCAGTGTGTGTTTCTGGGCATCTGCTTGTCTTTGCATAGAGATAAAAGTTTGGGAGGAGGGTAGAGGGGAGTATCTTCATGTCTACCTCTTACATCCTAGGAAATCCAGCCTTGTGTGGAGGCCCTGGCTTCTTTGATATTTGTTAAGTCTGTTTGGATAAGAGACCCTCAGTGAAAGAAAAACAGAATAGCTCTACACTATGCTTTCTAGTCTATAATACTATACCTATACTATTTGGAACACTTAAAAGCCATTGCAGTTTTGCAAGCGAGAATTAATCACATAATTCAGTGACTATATTTCTAAAGTATATTACTAGCATATATGGTATTTCTACTTCTTTGCATCAGCTACTTCTAAGGACAAGTTACAAAATACAAATGCATTGCACTCTATTTCTTCGGCTCAATTCCCCCTTTTCAATATCTAACCCAGAAACAACATTCCATTCCTGCAGCCCCTGCTCCCCTTTGCTGGCCTTGTAGCTAAACTTGTGCTGCTCTGTGCCCCACAGGTCTGCATAGCACACAGAGCTGAATAACATCTGCTTTACACTCCTGCTTTTCTTCAGGCTTGACAGCTGCCGTACTGTGTGTGTATGTGACAAACCACTTAGCTGCTTTAGACTAAAATGGCACCACGCTGAGGCAGCGCCAGGGAAGATGTCTGACATCTTTCCCCAGCCGAACCCCGCTCTGTGCCCTGCTGACGGAGCTGGGCTGTGAAAACGCTGCATTTTCATCAGTCTGGCTTCAGTTGCCACAGCCCTAACGTCTGCAGCCAGCGCCTTCCTTCCTGCAGCGCCTTGCTTCTCGTTACCCGTGCTAATTAGCAGAGAGCTGGAACAAACGAAAGGCCTTCGGATTTCCTTGTGCGTAGGCCTGGCGCACGCGGGCAGCGCTGCCAGCCGCGAGTGTGAGAAGCGCGCAGCGCGAGCAGCCGGCAGCACAGCGCGCGGGGCGGGGCGGGGCGCGGGGCTGCCGGCTCGGGGCGGCCGCAGGGCGAGAGGCTGCCGGAGGCCCGGCCCGCCCCTGCGCTGTGGCGGCGGCGCGGCGGGGTCGGCGGTAAGGCGGCGGGGCGGAGAGCGCGGTGCGGGGCCGGGGGGCCGAGCGGGGCGGGAAAGCGGGGCCGCTGGGCCGGGAGGGAGGAGTGAGAGGGGGAGAGGACGGCGCCGGGCCGCGCGCCGCCCGCGGGCTGCCGGAGGCGATCGCTCGCGCCTCGGGCCGCGCTTAGCGCCGGAGGACGCCGCGCCGCGGAGCCGTTCGCGCGCCCTGAGAGCCGTGCCGCCGGACGGGCGCCGCGGGCCTCGCTGATGTGCGCCGTGTGGCGAACAATGGCAGCGCACGGAGCGCCGCGCGGCGAGAGCTGAGCCAACAAGTGGGGCTGCCGAGCGCGGCGCTGCCGCCCGGCGTCCCGCCCGCTGCCCGCCGCTGGGCAGGGCGCCGCGCGTCCGCACGGTCGGTTTTCGGCAGTCCGAGCAGAGCCGTTGGCTTGCGCCGCTATGTAAGCTGCAGCTGCGCGGGAGGAGCCGCGGCCCGGCGGCAGGGCTGGCGGCCGTCACCACCGCCTGCGGGCCGGCAGGGCTCCCGCAGCTCCCGGCCCTGCCCTGCCGCGAAGGCCGGCGCGGGGAGCGCTGCGCTGGGCGCTGGTCCTGGGCCGGTTGCTGAAGAGTCGAGTCATCGCCGTGCTGCCCGTCTCCGTTTCGCGCCTTGTGGGAGCGGGAAGAGTGACCGAGGCCAGCTGAACGAAACTGAAACCTCCATGAAAACGCTTTGGTCCCAGCTTCTCTCTCCTCTCGTTCACCTGTCACGTATTAAGCTTTTTGTTTCAGCTGTTGCTGTTATCTCTCCCTGTAATGGCTCCTTTATTGCCAGATCTTGCTGCTGGCAGTAGCAGAGTAGCAGACCTTCTGTTCTGTAGGCTGGAGATCCAGCCCCGCTCGTGCTGTGCTGCTTTGGATGGCTGGTGTTGCGCCCAGGGGGAAGCACAGCGTGCTTTAGATAAAGGGCGGCGATGGGAGCGCAGCTCTGCGCTCGCTGGCACTGCGCTACGCCGCCGGAGCTGCTCTGTGAGTGCGGGGAGGGCAGGGGGCTCCGCGCTGGGGCTGAGTGCTTGTGTGCCTGAGCCACAGCAGGGGGCTGCTGTGAGGGTCCAACAGTACCTGCTCTGATGCCTTACTTTTCTTCTGTAGATTTATCCTAGCTTTTTGTGCTCCACTTTCTTGTCAAAAATAAAAATCGTGCATCACTGTAGGCAAGTGTTGCTGTGTGTCGTGTACGTCCAGCCAGATGATGATCCTGAGTCATTGCTGTAGAAGGAAAACATTTTTTAAATGCCAAGTCTTCTGGCTGTCTTGTAGGATCACAGTGGTGCACTCACTGAAGCACTGATGGAGTAGGGTTAGTTATTACAGCTGCTGTACGGAGAAAAAAAGTCTGTGCGTTTCGTATTCCTGTGTGATTGCTTGTTTATGGCTGTGTTGCGTCCTCTTCAATGCAGTCCTTGACACTGCTAAGTGTTCTAGTAGCTGCGAGGTGCCTTTGGAAGCTGCATCTCTTGCTGAGAGTTCTTTCTTTCATGTTTGGAAAGTGGTGGTTGCTGGAGAAGTAGGAAGCTGGTGACAGGAAGGTGGTGTTTTCCCAGGAGCTCCCTTTTTTTGGAAGACTTTTCCTGATTCTACTCCAGAGAGCTCATATGCTGTCAAACAGCCTTTCCTAAAATCAAAGTCAGAATGGTAGCCTCCTGTATAATACTGAGTTTTCAGTGGTAAGACAAGCAGATTAGTTCTGACTGTAAACCAAGTGAAGATAACGTGCTTTTCCAGTGTTCAGTTTTTCAGTGCATTGTTGACTATGATGCAAGTACTTGTGATGTAATATAAACATTATTTAGCATCTAGTGTGCCTGTGTTTTAATTATTGTTACTGTTATTTACTATTTATCTATTTATCTTTTTTTTTTTTTTAAAGAGATCTTCCTTGTATCACCAGCATGCATCACCATGACTCTTGCATGGAATGGAATTGCAGGAGAATGATTTGATATTTGCCCCTAGTGCTTTTTCAGCTTCTTAATTCACTTGGGTAGCATGGAGTGAGGGAATTTAAGTTCTGATTGGTTGGAACAGATCACAGTTCAGGAGGGTGTTGTGTTCAGAATGCTTCACTGTCTCTGTATGATAGGGAAATACCTCATTTGGCATGATCTTTTTTGCAAAACATGTTTGTAATACTGCTTAGAAGATGTTTTTCACTGCTCATTCAGTATCTTTTTCTATCACATCTTTATGCAGTAGGTAAGGCAGGGGAAGAGTTCCAGGTTTTTCAGAACTCACTTGGAATACAGATCAAGTGAACGGTAGCTGTGTTGAAAGCATCTCTTTCTGTGTGAGATGGGAAGTGAGTCATTTAGTCCAGGTCCCCTGCCATTATGGGAATGACATCATGTAACTCCTCATAAGATTTCTTTTATTCTCAATTTTTTTCTCAGTCAAGAGAACTGAAGACGTTTTCTCACTCAGCCATGTTATAAACCCTTATATGTTATAAAATGCTTATTCATTTTCATTCCCTTTTTAATCTTTTTTTTTTTTTTTTTTCTGAGAAGAAACAACTGAAAATGTCTCAGAATCCCCACAAGCCGCATTCAAGCGAAGAAAAGTTGAGTGCTTTGGAGGATGATGAAGAGAGCTTGGACAACTCGGAGCAGTCTGTCAGGAAGAGAATACGACAGAGTGTTCCAGGCTCACGTAGAGATGATACACCAAAGTGTAAGCAAAACTGCCCTTTTTTTAAAAAAAAAAAAAAGTACAATTCTGTGTCTTCTGCAGTGGAGATGATGATGGGGTTTTATAGAATTCTCTGTAAGTTTGACTGTTTTGCAATTAAATATTATACAACTCTTGATCATTTGCTTTGAAGTGGCTTTTAACACGTGCTTTTTCCTCCATTTTGTTTTAGCACTTAATTGTTCACAATAACAACATTGTTCTGAGCCACATATGTCTTAGATCTTTCTGTGTCTGCACTCACAGAAAGGATAAGCCCTACTCCAGTATATTGTAGCCAAACTGATGCTGCTGTTTGCATTATCAGCCAAACCTTCTGGATTGTTGCAGCCTCTGTTTCTGCCAGAGGGCAGGGAAGCCCATCATCAACAAAATCGTGCCCTGTCATTTTATTCCCCTCTTATCCAGTCACACACAGGTGGAAAGTTGCATTTTTAATCCTAATGCTACTTCTACTGACAAGGAGATGTCAGGACTGTCATACCGCAGGTTTATTCCTAGGGCATGGTTTTCTTTGTTGTTCTGCTTTTAACATCAGAAACTAGATGCAAGATCTCTAATTGCTTCTGGCAAATCTGTAGATAAAATGAAGGGGAAGTTTATTTGGTTCCAGAGATTGAGATCAAAGGGACGGAATTGCTCACATAACTAGCCCCAGATTTCTGTCGGGAGAGTCCCAGGATGTAACATTTTATTTGTTGCATTATTTTTTTTATTGCAACAGTGTTCATTATTACTTGAGTTTAATGTTTTCCTTAGTGTCATGTTACACACAGGAGATGTACTCTATGGAGGAAGACTATGGACATGTGAAAGTGAAACGCATTGCCTTGTCTTGCCTTCCATTGTACCACAGAAAAGTCATTGGTCTCAAGCCCTTTTCTCTTGGAAGGGAGCAGATATAATACGAGAATGAAGTAACATGATTTAAGAGCATTCTTTGGTAAATGAAAGAGTCTCTTTGCTTTGAGTGTGTCTGCTGGGTGAAGTCATTTGGCAGCTGGACAGGAGAGCACTCATTCAGCTGTAAGCTTGCTGTGCTGCTGGTAATTCTCTGGATGTCAATCCTTGCTGTGTTCCCAGAGTCACTGTGCAAGATATACCTCCAGGCAGAAGGAAATCTGGGTTTGAGAGTGCTGCATGAAAGAGTGAGATGGTAATGAAAAATTAGAACACTGCATGTATTCTTGGAACTATGCTGTATGTACTTGGAACAGCTTTGAAAGGCAGCCAACTGAATGACAGTTAGTTTTAAAAGACCTTTTCTATATTACTAGTTTAAGTCCAATCAAACTGGGTCATCAAATGAGGCAGCCGTGCTGGTTTTTCTAAAACATCTCAGTAAACCCAGCCTGGTTGGTTTCTTTCATGCTGGGAATTAATACATTGCTCCTGTGCTTGTACTGCAGTTGAAGTGAATGAATTAGAGAGAGAGGAAGCAATTCAACTGTAGCAGTTCTGTAGGGGCGTTTCCCTCCTGCTCAGCTATGCGTTTTCTGGAGGAGCAGAGATGAACCTTGCTATTCTTGCCTGCCTCGCTCGAGGACACCAGTAATTTAGCCTTCTCCTTTGTCAGTGTCACTGTCTGTCTTTTGACTTTCCAGGCTATTCTAGTTGGCCGCTTCCTTTGTCTCCTACCTCGTGGAAGCTGACCTGGTTTTTTCAGGTGTGATGCTTCCTTCTGCTCACCTGTGTCCTCCAGGGCCCAGTTTGAATCTGCTTGTCCATTCTTATCCTAATAGCTGCCGTAGGAAGAAATTGTTGGTATCAGTGTTGGGGCTAGGCCTTGACATCTTTTGTCACTTAGATGGTGACCTCGTGGGGGGAAAAAAAGGAGGCTGGAGAAGTGCCAGTCACACTGAAAGCAGAGGGAGTAATTATTGCCTAACGTCAATGGTGGCTTGTTTGCTGGCTGGTTTAGAAATAAAGTCACTTCCTTGAAAAACATGAAGTCGAAATGGCAACGTCTACACAGTAATTAGAGGAATAGTGCAGTGACAACGCAGTCTTTTTATGATCTCTTCCTAGTGTGCAGAGAGAGATGCAGTTAAGCAATTCAAAAGAAATATTTTGGGGCTTTTTGTTTGTTTCTTCAGATGGTTGTTATCAGCAGGCTCTTCTCTGCAGATTTTCCTAGATAATTGTCTGACAGTTTAATGTATGTTGCAGCTAGCCCTCCTCGGCCTGTGTCAGTGGAAGAGTTAATGGAAACAGCTAAGGGAGTAACCAACATGGCACTAGCACACGAAATTGTTGTTAATGGAGACTTTCAGATCAAACCAGCTGAGTTACCAGAACACAGGTAAGATTGTTACCAACTAGATATGTGAAACAAATTCTCATTTGTATAACTTTAGAATAACTGTAGTGGATGAAATAAAGGCTTCAGCTAGTTCTGCCTGACAGTGCCTGCTAGGGAAGATTTAGGAAGAAGCATGAGAAGGTAAGCATACAGTTCTGTTTCCTCAGGAATGTGTGAATGTGAAAAGTGAAACTCCTGCAGTAATTGTTGGGGCATGTTTTGTGGAAACTGCAGTATGGTTTCTGCCAGCGTCCCCTTATCCTAGGAGCCTGAGGCTGCAGGCTTTTAAATATGCAAGTCTAGCTGCAGGTGCAGGTAGTGCTCTTAGCATCACTTAAGCTTTCACTGCAGATGGGAATAAGATGAAACTGATCATTTTAGCTTTTCTTTTCTTTTTTTAATCTAATGTCTGTTTCTCCAGGGATACACATATATGTATTTTAAAGAGACTTCTATATTTTATTAGATTAGGCCTTATTCCTTTTTAGTCTGAAGTCTTTCCTCCTGTCTGAGCTGCAGTAGTTCTGTCCCCCACTAGGAGAGGCAGAACAGAAGTAGCTTTGATGTCTGGTCACAGACTGCCCAGTGCAGCAAACCCAGTCCTATTGACAGATGCTTTGTCTGCTGTTCTGTTGTGTGTTTTTTTGTTTGCTTTGTTTTTCTCCCCATACAGAGAGATGTGGCTGACACTGTGTTTGTTGGATTAATTTGTGAAAGTGAGGGTGTTTTTACTGGGAGAGATTTGGTCCACACTGGAACAGCATTGTCTATGAGTGTCCTAGCTACTCCACTTTTGAGAGACTCTCATATTTTAAAGTTCAGATTTGATCTGTGTTCTTTGCACCATCACAGACTTGGGCACTATTGTCCAGTCATTGTTTGTCACATTTCATACAGGTTGTGTACAACTCATGCATGGTCCCACGAGCTGGAACCTTTCTGTATGCTATAAAGGAAGAGTTTGGAAGGCATACTTAAGGCATGCAGAGCTCCCTGTTTTGTGTTATCTTCTGTCTCAGCATCTTCTGGGAGAATTTCTGACAGGTGTCTTCTGCTTGTATTTGATGGCTGTTGATAAATACTTTATGTAAAATGCCACAGTTAAAACAGTGCTTTTCAATTCAGCTTTTGTTCCTTGTTCCTTCTTACGGTTTTCTCACTTGGAAATGGGCAGTGATGGTGCATAAGTTTTCTGGTATGCCTCAGTACCATGAAATTTATCTCAACATTTTTCAGGGGAGAAGAACTTTAAACAAATTTTCTTCTTTTCATGTGTTCTTCTCTCCACCTCCCTTAAAAAAGGGGGGTCAGGGGAAAGAACCAACCCAGTTCTTCAGTAACTTGGTTGCTTTTCTCACAGATTCTGAACAGTGGCTGCAGTTGTTCAGCACGGTGTCAGATTTGCATCTCTTCACCAGATCAAAGAAACAGATACATTACAGAGATTGTCTTACCAAGAGTGCCTCAGCTTAGTGATCTGCCAGGACTGCTCCTCGTACAAGATCCCTCTGTTTAGTGAAGGTTTTGGCTGAAGAGGCACTCTGGAATCTTCCTTGGATTAATTGCTTTTTTGTGTTTATGTGTAGTTTGGAGTCTCCCACAGCTTGAATGTACGTGTAGGGAAGTGGTTTGAGGAGAAAGCAGTTGGAATTTGTTTATTGTTTATAGAAACTGAACTGAGCCTTTAACTCGGAGTAATGGCCATATTTATGTGTTGAAGTGCAAAAGCTTTCATGTCACGGAAGTTGCTTCATTTCTGTTATGTTTCCTTAATGAATTTTCCTTAGTCAAAGGAATGTTAATACTGTTCTTTTGAAGATGAGGTATAATTTTTATCTTTTTTTATTATTACTCCAGCGGTATACTTCAGAGGTACTTTCAAGGATTTTAATTGGTAGCCTTCTTTGCTTGTGTGTAACCGTTTATTAGGGTATGAGCCATGCCAAATCGTGTGCCTGAGTGACAAAATGATAGTTTCCTTCTCTGTCAGTCCTCAAATAGCACCATTACATTATCTTCACATTATTGCATGCTATTCTTTGGGAGCTGCAGGTATCTGCACGTGGTGGTGCAGAGACTAATATAGTTATTTTGAACTGGTCTTATTTACCCACAGCTTGGAAAAAAAAGTAAGAGAGATTGTGCACAAAGCTTTCTGGGATTGTTTGGAAGCTCAGCTGAAGGAAGATCCACCGACATATGACCACGCAATTAAACTGCTGGGAGAAATTAAAGAGGTAAGGTCACATGCTGCCAAAGTAAATTATTGAATTTTTATAGATGTGTTGATGGGAATGGGCAAAAGGAGTTAGAAGTTTGGTTGTTCATAAGGGAGGCTCTTGATCTTTTTCATTACTGTCTAATTTTCTCTGCACGTAAGTAAGTTGTATAGGCCGAGGAGAGCAACTTGAATGTACAAATAAATGGGAAAGCATGTAAAATGAATCAAGGTGGGTTTCATAGTTCCACGTTTCCTCCACATTATGACAGAATCACTGGGTACGGAATCACTGAGATGTCCTGACACTGGGTTGACAAAGCCAAGTGCAATAGTCTGAAGTATGGACAGTACTGCAAAGCATTTACCATTTAGTGACTTCATGTCACAAGGAATGAGGGGAGACATTTGAATTTGGAGCTGACAAATGACTTCATGGCCTTGCTCAGAAAAATACAATTCCACTTTCAGATGGCAGTTAGTTTAAATGAGAAGTGGTGCAATAACTGCTTTGATCCCTGCCGTGTTTGACACTGAGAACTAATACTCTGTTAAAAACTTTCTGTTTCAGAATCTTCTGTCTTTTTTATTGCCTGGTCATACAAGATTAAGAAACCAGATTATGGAAGTTCTTGATCTGGATTTGATAAAACAGGAGGCAGAAAATGGGGCTCTGGACATTGCTAAGTTGGTAGAATTTGTTATTGGAATGATGGGAACTCTCTGTGCTCCAGCTCGAGATGAAGAAATTAAGAAACTGAAAGATATACGTGAAATAGTTCCTCTCTTCAGGTACTGAAATGGTACATGTTAGTCATACTGAGTGTCCTTTAAATAATTTTAGAGATGCGTGGTGTGGGGGGTGTTTCTGTCAGGGCAACCTGCAAATGTTCATAGAAATGAAAGAGCTGAGCAGGGATATGGTCATGGGTGTGATGGGGGAGAGATGTGCCAGGAGTTTTTAACAAGGACCCTTCCTGTTTGGGTGAACTGTATTTGTCTGGCTCCAGCACGTTAGCAAAGGATGTTTTCTAAATGCCAAATGTGTGTAAACCATCAGATAACAGGTGAGCGGTCAGTTTGTATCAGGATTTATTATCAACAGCAGGAGGGGAAGAAAAAGCAGTTGTGGGAATAGGGGATACATATCACTGTTCTTTAGCCAATTCTTCCTTACCCCTCAGTCTGAGCTGTCTGCCCCCAGTATAACACGCTTTAGTTCTACCAGGAGCGTACATCCTGGACTTGGGAGCATAGAGGTATCTGCTTCATCACTGTGTTCTCAGCTGAATAGCTCGAGCTGATAGTTTGAGGAAATCTTATTAACCTTGTTTTCTAATTTGATAACCTTCCAAGAGTTAAGGTTTGACTTGGCAGAAACACTGCCAGCAGGAAGCATGTTGCTTTGAAATTAAGGGGGTTTGGTTTTGTTTTCCTTGGGTCTAATTATTTGCTTCCCACTGAGGCTGGCTATATAGGCAGCCAACAGATAGTGTGCAAGCTTGGAAATTCAAACATCTTTTTGTCTATTCAGCTTATGACATTGTAAAATTTGGGGAATTTATCCTATGGGGCTAGTGAAGTTAATTCTGTGGAGACCTTTCTTCAGGAGAACAAGTTTTGTTTTGTATTTGGGAGATGCACATGCATGTGCACGCGTACTTGCTCAAACTTTTTTTTTCTGTCTCTTAACCATCCTGTTAATGTTTCCCATGCATGTTTTTGCTCTTTCCTTAGGCAATCTGCAATAAATCTTGTACATATAACCTCTTAAACTTCTGCAGCCTTGAATAACTTTTTCTGTTTGTTTGTTTAGAGCAATTTTCTCTGTATTAGACCTAATGAAAATGGATATGGCAAACTTCGCTGTCAGTAGTATTAGGCCAAAATTAATGCAGCAGTCTGCTGAATATGAAAGAAAGAAGTTTCAGGAGTTTCTTGAGAAACAGCCAAGTATGACTTTGTTCCTTTCTTTTTTCTCCTCTGACCTCTCAGTAAATGGTGTGCCTTTGTTTGTAGATCATAGAAATAAATCAGATTTAATATTAATTTTGATATAATTCATATGGTAAATGACAGCTTGTGCCCCGAAACTGAGGTTTGAGAACAGTGTACAGAAACAATAGATCTGTGCTTAGTACGTGGCAGTTAGTTTTGTTTCAGTATGATGAGGGGCATCATAGCATCTTCTCACTTTTGATTTTGTGTAGCTGTGCAGTGTTAATATTGTTTTAGTTGTTCTGCTTAATGCAGTAAATAAGATGCATGTCAATAGCTGGTATCATGGATAATTAGGAGTAGTAACTAATGGCTTTATCTGAAAACTAGCAATAGAAAAAACTAACTTTGAAAAGGAATTTCCTTAACAAGACTTTTTATCTCCTACAGATTCTTTAGACCTTGTCACAGACTGGTTGCAGGAAGCAGCAGATGATCTTGCAAAGCTGAGATATAAAAAGTTACCTCCCTCCAGCAGTGCTGTTGGTGCTGCTGGCGGAGCTTCTGTGTTGTGCTCCACTGCCATACAGAATCAGGCGTATCTGAAGCTGCTGAAGTGGGATCACACAAACAGGCCTTTCCCAGAAGTAGGTATCTAACAGGAAAAATGATTTGCATGCTTGTTCTACTACTTTTCTGCTCTTGGAATGTAGCAAACTGAATTTACAGCACTAAAACATCGATCTCCTGATTGAAAGTTCTTATGGTATTTCTTTTTCAGTATTGAAACTTAGTTGAAAAAGAAACAGTTGTTTCCCTTTTGCTCCTGATATTTTCCTGCTGAGTAGCTGCTGCTCTTTTCTGTGTCTGTACCTCCTCCCGATAGCTTATTGATTCATGGAAGTTGCCTGAGGTAGGACAGAACTCTGGGTGTCCCTGGGTTGCATGGCACTGGGCTGTACTTCCTCCATGCCTACAGCCCTCAGCTCTCCTTTGAATGTGAAAATGGTCTTGTTAATGAGTTTGCACCAAACACCTTCCCTAGAATACAGTAACTGAAAAAACAAAATGTTTAAGGGAGTTCTTGAGTAAATGACGTTTCAATTAGTCAGTGAATATGGAAACTGTGGTTTTGGTAGCTGTTCCTCCTGGTCCAGCATCTATCATAGTTTCCAAACTCTGATACAGAAGTTGGTTCTTCGGTGCTTTATCATCATTCAGCTGTTCCTCTTTGTGCTGTAGAATTTAGATCTTGGTTCAAAATCTTTCCAGCCCCCCTTGGAATTGGGGCTGCTGTGTCAATTTCACATTGTCAGAGAGAAAGTAAAGGTGGCTGTTATTCAGTAGAATGTGGTATTTCCTGAGATTACATGTCTTTTTTTTTTTTTTGGAGCAGAAGGGCCAGGAACTCATGGTGGGAAAAAATAAACAGCTCCTTGTCCATATGGAGGGCTTTTTTTTTTTTTTTTTTTTTTTTTGCAACATGTTTATAGAAACAACAAGGCAGTAAAGTTTATCATCTTTGTGTTCCTTCAAATCCATTTGAGAGGTTTTTGTAGGCATTCCATTTCAGACTATTCAACACGTACTGTTTCTTACCAATATGAATTTTTAGGATTTGTCAGATTAAAACTTGCTTGCAACATAAATGCAGTAGTTGTAGGCTGGAATATAGGCACTATTTAAACATTCATTTTTCTTGAGAATTAATGTAATAGCTGTGTGAGAATATACCACTAGTCTTGTCCAGCTCCCTTCATTTTGAATGTCTGTGATGTCAGCAGTGCTCTTCCTTTCCCCAGGAATTCATTTGGTAATGGTTCGTCAGTGAATTTCTTGCAGCTTTCTCAAAAGTGTTCGAGTCTGGCCACTGAGTCAGCATGTCCACTGAGACTGATTTGGTCAAACAGAGTAGTATTTGCTATCACAAAGCAGAATATTGCAATGTATCTATAGACTGGTATTGTGTATTACATGTTAAAATGTGTGTTTGTGTTTCCAACCTCCTGGAGAAGAACTAGTCATAATCCACACTGTATCCATAGGATCAGATCAGAGAATAATTTAGGCTGGAAAGGACAGCTAGATATCAACCAGTCCGATCTTCAGAGCCTCTGTGCTGAACTTTTCTCAGCCTAGTACATAGTTTTGATGACTGTCTTATTCACTAGACATCTCACCTAAATTGAATGAGACTTTTTTTGGTATTTGCTTTTGGCAGATACTGAGAAAGAGTTAAGGTCTCGGAGTTACCTGAACTATCTTAGCTGGCATCTCCATTTCATTGCACAGCCTAGTGTGCAGATCTCATCCTGTGCTGGCTTTCCTGTTCTCTGCAGACAGTGCTCATGGACCAGAGCCGCTTTCAGGAAATACAGCTGGAACTGGAGCAGCTCCTCGTGGCTGGGACTGTCCTTTTGGTCACGTTCAGTGCAGCAGGTGCAGCTCTCATCGATGTGCCTGGATTTGCTGAGAAAATCAAAACCATTGTCAAGGTGCTGCTGACAGGAATGCATCTTCCGTGAGTACTGAGTAGCCCTATTCACATGGTCAGCTGTAGTTTCATTATGACTCCACTAAAAAATCAGTTTCAGCCTCACTCTGGTTGTGGAGTAGAATACATGGAGGAAGCGATGGGGGCTTCTTCTTAGCTGAGGCTGACAGTTTTTATTTATCTTACTGATACAGAGCCAGCTGTTTTCACTCTGTTCTTTTTGATATGGCATGCTTGTTTTTTAAAATCGTGTTACTTACCATACCAGCTTAGAGCTGATTTTGTGTAGCTGTGCAGTGTTAGTATTGTTTTAGATATTCTGCTTAATGCAGTAAATAAAATGCATGTCAATAACCGATGTCATGGATAATTAGGAGTAGTAACTAATGGCTTTAGAGCTGTGTGTGTACAAGCAGCAAACTCTGCTCACAGTTTTGGCTGGGCTCCGTCGAGACTGAGTGTGGCACAACTTAGCTGCCCACAGATTGAGGTTGCTGTACACACTGTGGGTTGACATTTATTCTTCATGTTACTCTGAGATGTCTGTAGACTGAAAATCAGCACATACTTGTATGGATTGCACAGGCTGGAGATTTTTTTTTAATGCTATCTCATCTCCTTGTGTTACAGCTCAACATGATTTTCATGTATATAAAATATATTTTATTATTCTTTCGTTATCTGGATTATTTTTCTTCCACTATGTTTGATAAATAAGACAGTTGTAATTGGATACTTTATTTTCAAAAGATGGGGAAAATGTGAACAACTCCAGTAGCTAAGCAGTGCTCTACTCCATATTCCATAGCTCTTTTAACCTGAAGGAGTCTCTGGCTACCATTGGTGAGAAAGTGTGTGCTGAAGTCAATAGCTGCCTTTCCCAGCATGGCTTTGCACCATTCACAGCTGAGAAGGAAACTGTGCTGAAAGGACAGATCCAAGCAGTGGCCAACCCTGATAACACCATCTGTAAACTAATAGGTATGCTTTGACAAAAATACTCTGTTCTCACATGACAAAGTATCTCTATTTATAAAACTGTCAGTGGCACGTCATGCATGGTTTCTATTTTAATTTATTTCAAGTATGTGCTTGGTGTGCTCTGTGTTTTACGTGAGATTAGAATCTTTCTAGCTGTCTGTCTCTTCTGAAAACAAACCAAAACTCTTGGTCTAACTTTTCCAGATTCTCGAATTCAGAAGTTTCTGGAGAATTATCTTGCATCTAGTCACCAGAAAGCGGTACCGACTGTTCCTGGAGGATTAGGCCCTATTCAGAGAGAGCTGGAAGAGATTGCTATCAAGTATGTTCGTCTTGTCAACTACAACAAGATGGTCTTCAGTCCTTACTATGATGCTGTTCTTGGCAAAATACTGACTAAGGAAGAACCCCAACTTGTAGGGATGCCAGAAGAATTGTGAACACAGTTTGTGTACCAATGCAGTATTAACTTTATCAGCTATTTTGAAAAATTGCACCAATATTTGTCTAGGAAAACAGCTCTCCATGTGAACACTATTTCCTTTTAAATCACCCGTGCTGCCCGATGAGGAAAACGCATGAATTGCAATAGGGGTTCTGAGATAAATGATGAAGGAGAGATACATTTTCAATGTAAGTATGCAACTTTTGTGAGGGAGTGTTGTGGTAGTTTTCTGGCTGCAAGATTTCCAGGCAGGTGCTATGTAGGAAAAGTTGAACAACCAAACTCTGTTTTTTAAGTGGCTCATTTTAGGGCTTTTTATTCTCATTTATCATGAATTTAGTTTCACTCATTCACAGCAGGTTAGCAGTGGTCCTTCCCTGCAGGGGTAATGTGGCTTTTTAAAAAGATCTTACTTTAAAGACTTAAGTAAGCTAAAACCCTAGGTAGGAGGAACTTTAACAGGCAAAAAACAAAGCCAAACAGCACTTTACTGTAACATTATGGTTAGTGTGGTAGGCTACTAGTTTTTCTTTCAACATTTTTCTGCATTTTTAATAGCATTTTTTTGCTGTTTACCTGCAGATGTTACAAAAACACACTATATTTTTGTAGCAAATTTTCTGGTTATTGGGTAACTGTCCTCTGCTTTGTACAGTACTTAACAAGGTGGCAATCTTATAGATTGCAGCTGTATTTATCTCCTGTAAAGATTTCAGAAAGGCAGAGCTGAAATGTTTTGATAAAAGTGGCGTTTCCTACCTTTTTTTTGCTAGTAGTTTACTCCTTTTTATGTGAAATACTAATTTTGAAGTAAATCTGTGTCATTTACAGAAGGTGGATTTTAAGTGTGTTAAACTTTAGGGCAAAACTTCTACTTGTTTTTTAAAACTATGACTTGAGATGGCTGCGTTTTCAATCATGTCTTCAAAGATATCTAAGAAGTGCAGAGCACTATTAGAGGTGTGAGTGAATTTAAATTATGGTGGGAAGTGCATTATTTAATATTAGTTTGAATACACAAGGAATATTTTCAATAGAAGATTTTTTTCTTTTTTACATTGCAGAGGTGATCTTAAAACCTTAAATATTTGAGGTCTTGAATTTCATTAGTTACGTGTTGTATAGATGAGTGTTCACAGAAGAGCTCAATGATCTTACAGCCTTATTGCAGTTTTAAACTCAGCTAGGAGGTAAGTGCAGTTCAAGTTTTCCTCTAGCTCTTGAGCGCAGTGCTCCATTATAGTAATCAAAATTTGATGAATTTAGGAAAACAAAGTTCATAGTTATAAGCAGCAAGCGTCCAAAACACTGGATTTTATCCAAAACAAAATGTTGTCTTCTCTAAAAAAAAAAAAAAAAAACTAAACTAAAACCAGTTATGTAAAATGAATAAGTGGCCCTTTTATTGCAGACATCCAGGTTCATTTTATGTTGGTTGACTAGTTGATTAATAACAGCCCATCTAGAAGAAAGCGCTTGATTATGAATAGTGTTGATGCTTTCTTTGCTGTCTTTCTTCTGAATGTCAGCAGGGACATAACTACTTTCAGTTCAGAGGCAGGTAGTTAAGCAAGAGCTTTTGTTCTGTATTAGCCTGTGTAACTATAATGTGGTTTTTTTTTCTCATTCATTACAACCCTGCATTTCCCAAGGGGGAAAAAAAAAACCACACTATAACAGAACTCTGTAGTAAGAGATCACAGCTCAGACAAGTGATTTCTTTTCCCTTGGCCAAGTTTACTCAAATGGCAGTGTGGATGTCTGCCTTTGCATATGTCTTTGGTAACTCAAAAGGGAGTAGGTTGGTTAGCCAACAAAAAGAGTGGGTTTTTGGTATGGTCAAAGGATACTACAGCGGTCTTCAAGGTTTCTGCAGCTACTTACTGTACTTTGTTATTAGTCCAGAATCCATCTTGAAATACAGGCTCTAGCTCTGCAGCTCCAAAAAATTAATTCAGTAGTCTGGGTAACATAATGTTTGCAGTTTAAAAAACAATACAAAACAGAAAAACCTGTTTTCCTTTTTTAATTGAGAGTTGCTGAAGCTTAGAACTGACTGCTGTTATTTTACATTTTATTATTCCCTAGAGGCTGCTTTTAAAGGCCTCCAAACTAAGCATAGGAGAAGTTGTTGGATGTTGTTAGGTGCTGGTCTCAGGGATGTGGGGAGGAACAGCACAGTGGTTAGAAAAGTGTATGAAAAAGTCTGTGACTGATGGCAGAATGAGTGGGACTGAGTTATGGATGGATAAAATGGTACTTACTTGAGTGCTCCCAGCCTGTCACTACCAACTCCAGCTTGCTGTGACATCAAAGCACAGATTGTGCTCTGCTCATACATGTGTGTTGCTCACAGGGTATATCCAGTAAGTTCATCTCTTCTCTCAGTAGGGCTTAGCATAGGAAAAATAGGTGTGCAATGCTCACACCTGGGGCCAGGCTTGCCTTCAGCGGTTACACACTGGAAACCTGGAGTGCCTTGGTTTCTTTAAGCTTTTGTAGGCCTGACAACAGGAAACGATCTAAAAGAGACTGTAAGAGGTTCCCATGAAAAATCACATTGGTGATTTTTCCCTGGTCATTTTTTAATGATTTTGACAAATAGTTTCTCTGCATTGTCTTTAAAAGCAATAGGCAGATGTAATTAAGTGACAAAGCAAGAAAGAAAAAAAGCTAGGATTGATGTACCTTACCTCTGTGTCAGTATTTATATGGGTATACATGTGCTGTTCCATCTTCTTAGTCTGGTAGATAGGAACAATGACCTACAGTTATCTCTACTGCTGGTGGTGGGAATGTCCTTCAGCTTGTCTGAATACCTTAATTCCCTGGCCAGTATGGGTGTTCTTACTGCCTCAGGAGAGCACAGTCCTGAATAGTCAATTACAAGTTAAAATCTAAAGTATATATAGAAACTGCTTCAAAAGTTCATATGGCTTTTTTTTTTTTGTTAGCTCATTTGAAAATAACCAGTTAACCTCAGTAGCTAATATATTAACATTTAGCTTTGTACATTATTAAGTGGAGGACTAATGCAGGTGGCCAGGGACAGACTGCAGTGGCTAGTACTCCTGGCCAGCCCACTTACAGACCTGTAACTAGTCTGTCTTACACTGGTGTCTTCTTTAAACAGTCCTGGAATCCAAAGTAAAGGTATACTGTTTCCTCTAGAAAAACTGAAAAGAAAGCTAATTCCTGTGTGTACACTCTGATCAATTTCCTGTGATGGTTTTCATTCTTGGTAACATTGCTTTCAAAGTTGCTGAGTAGTATTTAAAAAGTAATTTGTTGTGTTTGAATAAAAGCAGAATGAGGCATGATGTTATCGATATCCTTTTATTTTAAAGGAATGTTTTTTCCCACTTTCAACTACAAAACAGATTCCATACATTCTGCCATAAATAAAAACGACCGGTAAGGCAGGACACTACATGGACAAGCTGAGAACAACTGTCTTCCAGAAAATGTGAATTAAAAATGCTTCACAATTATAAGCCATCCAGTTTTTAAAATAAAACTGCTGAAAACCCACAAGATTTCAAGTGGTAGATGTGAACACCCTTGAACAAAATGCAGTTAGACATTTTGCACTTCTGGTTTTGAAAACCTAGTTTTGTTCAGAGCACATTCTAAGATTGTTCTGTCTGTTTTTGGGTCAAGAACCATACAGAAGAGAGGCACCACAGTAACAAAACCATTTTCAAGATTTTTTTTCTTTGCAGCTGTCCCTTTTAAATGCGTTACATTTAAGAGACTGACAAACTCAACGCAAGTCCTTGTCACAGTAGAACTCCAAGCTTGTTTCACCGGATTCTCTTTTGTTGTCGTGCTCTGTAAATGTCGTGTACGGGGGGAACTACTGAACCTTTCTCCTCATCGTCATCAGAATCCTCGTTTGATCTCTTGACAGCCTTATTGAGCATAGCATTGTTTTCCACAGGTCCATTGCCTTCCACAGCTATTTCAGGTAGGCCTCCAGTAATTATCCGTACAGCTTCATCAACAGCTTGAGAAAGAGATTAAATTTGTGAAACCAAATCCCCTGATTAGAAAGCTGTTTCAGCAAAGCTGAGTCATGTTTTTGGAATAAAAATTAACAATCATGTCAACAGGGACATCAAGATAGAGTCATTCTGGAGCTTTCAGGAAGATAACATTTGCAGAACAGTGCAAGCAAACATCTTAAGAATTAAGTCTTAACTATCTAAAACTTGGAGCTGTTGCAAGCACCACTTATGAAGTAAATGCTGCTGCGTCAGCTTGAGACCTCCATATCCACATACTGAGTTCAGCTTGGAAGCTTAATAAAATAGCAAGGCCAACTGGGGCAATGCTAGCCCTAGTTCATGACTCATCAGCAAGTATGCACAGCAAGCCAGGTTCTGGTTAAGAACAGAGAAAACTCCAAAAATACCATATATAATTTAAGTAGGAGTTTTATTTTCCCTTTAATGGAAAGCAAATCCTAGCTTTCTCTTTGATCATTTGCTTCTTCAACCAGCAGAGGAATGAAAAGCACCATGTGAATCATCTCCCATGGAAGTCCAGCATACAGACCTGTCCTCTTTTTACATGTCAGAACGCTACCTTCATTGTATGAGCTAAAAATACATTGTTCTTGAATTGTTCTCAAGCACTGCTTCAGTGTGCAGGCAGAGTTGCATCGACCAAGGCACAGATTCAGATGACCGAAGACTGAGAATTTTCTCTAATCAGGTTTGCTAAATGCATTTAGCATTTCATTAATATCTTGCTGCTGGGTAATCTGTAACCATGCTGCAAATTTGTAATTTAATTAATTACAGTTATTATGCTGCTCTATATATTCCCATACTTCCTTTGAAGGGGTATTCTGAAAATCTTAATTTCTTTTAATATTTACCACCAAAATGTTACTGAAGCAGCAGCTGGTGATTTGCAGCTTTTTTTTTTTTGTTGATTTCCTGCACAGTTGAACAAACATCTCTAGATTGATTCCAGCCTACAACCACAGCCAATTCAACAATATACTCTTACATAATAATTATACATCTGCAGCTCTAAAGGAGGCCTGCATTTTAGACAGTAATATCCATATGTAAAGTGAAGTCATATGCACACTACCACAGACTGCAGAGTGAACAAACAACTTGACTTACTGTCTGGCAGTTTGCATCTTCTAAATATCTCCATGAGCTCATCCACTTGAACAAAGGGACCCTGATTTGTTTTAAAAAAATAAAACAAAAAACAGATATTTCAAATAGAGTTCACATATAATGAGGCTCTGTCAAATTAGAACAACTTCTACAAATTTAAGCTTTCAGAACTCTTATAACACACCTGAAAACAAATAGGAGGTGGCAGAAGCTTCATTAGGACTACAGCTGCTGGTGGAACAGGAAATACACCTCCTGGTACAGGATGTAAACCTGGAGCTGTGGGAAGAAAAAGTATGTGAATCCAGTGCAAGACAGCAAGACTTGTATTGCTTTAACAGCTCTATTATTAGGTGCAGATAATTACTACTCTGTTACTTTTGCCTAATTACTAATTACATATGGTTGAGTTACTGACCTAAAGTCTATGAGCAGTGTATGTAACAGGTTATTACCACTTCCCAGACACAAAAAATCTACTTATACTTATTTTCATGCGACCTTAGATGTAGGTAAAACATACATTCATGCCTTTAGCAATCCACTTAAGCAACAGCCTAAAATTTAAGTACAAATTTGTGTGACTAAGAAGTCTGTGTGATTAGGTTTGCTAAGCATCCCAGCTAATAGCCTGTTGCTGGGTAAACTACGGCCACTGCTGACTGAACTTCTGACTTACGTGCTAAGTGTCGTGGCTGAAATGGAATCATCTGCTGAGTGTCTGGTTTGGGATATTCGGGTTTTCTGTCAACTTCATCTTTGAGAACAGGCACAATGGACGGTGCAACCACGGGGTCTGGAATTATAGCTGCCAACTTGGCACGGGAGACGTCCTGTGAGAGCCAACAAGACAGCACTGAACTTGGCATTAGCACATTGTTTAAACTGCAGAACAAAACATCTCTCTGGACCGCTCATTTCTTCTCGCTTTATCATAATTGCAACTACAGCTGTCCTCTTAGAAGACCATCTGGGCAAAGCCTGCATATTGTCATCACACACTGCAGTCCTACAGTGGGACTGTTCAGCTGGGAATGGGAACACGTGGTTTTGTTTCAGAATGGAACCGTATTTAGCATTTTTGAATGGCACCATTTTTAGGTTGAGAAGATTTAGGTGAACAGGTGCAGACCATTAAGCTTCACAATTACCATTTCTCCCTCATTTCATTCTCTAGCTTGCTCTAGCTGGAAAACAAATGAATTGTATGGCAGTTCACATGCCTCAGTTCAAGTGATTCTATTATGGTATGTCACAAGAAACAGACACCAGCCCCTGGCCTGAATAGTCTTAGGTACACCTAAGACACACGCTCTCTCAAACACACCTGTGACTTCAAAATCTCTCTGCTTTAAGACAAAAACATTCAGTGGCTCAGTGTGACTCGTTCCCACCTATCAGATCACTTTAAAATTGTGAAGCCCAACAACTCAGCTGTTTTGCTAAGTTCAGTGAACTTTTTTTCTTCTGAGAAATCACTTATGTATATAAGAAATAAAAGTAAGTTGAGGCACTTGTTTTGAGATAGGAGCTGAAGGTTCTGTTCCTATTTATATAAGGGAAAGAGCAGTTTCTCCAGCAGAGCTGTTTCTGCCTCTGGCAGTCTACTTAACGTCACGCTACACGGAACTCCCATATCATTGACTTCCAAAGCTCTACGGACTTGCATGGGACTCATACACCACTTAAATACATGTGGTCAGAAATGAGATGGGCACAGGCTTCTGGCCTCAAATTTAAATTCCGAGAAGCAGCATTGAAGCACTTTAACTATCATTTACAATAGAAAAAAAGGAGGAAGATTCTTCCAAGAAAAAAAAACAAGTGCTAAAGAAGGAACTGGTTAAGTTTGCTATGACTGAAACCAATACAGTAAAAGGAGGCATTACCCACTTACCTTATAACCAAGAGCCTTAAGCTCACTTGCAGAGCAAGGGTACAAGTCCATGAACTTATACCTGTCTACAAGCAGAGCTGTTTCTTTACCCTCATATTCTTCCTTGAATGCTGTAAACCTCCGTTTTTCAACTTTGAGGATACTGGCAAGATCACCAATGTTGCTTTCAAAAGCTAGAAACCGAGCCCAGATTTCCCTGTAAAAGAACAGATAGACAGTTACTAAGGAAGAAAAAAATCCAAATTATAAAGATCTCAACATGAGAGATGCTAGTGAGGTAAATCAGGGAACACACTGCCATTTCTAGCATTTATTAATTTTGATCTATAGCATCCATTACAATCCCAGTGCCTCACGTATTTTGGTAAAAGCTTTCAGTTGTAGAGGATTTTAATCACTATACACTCAGCTTCTCTCTGAAAAGGAACAGGTTGCCCAAGGAGGCTGTGGATGTCCCATCCATGGAGGCATTCAAGGCCAGGCTGGATGTGGCTCTGGGCAGCCTGGGCTGCTGGTTGGTGACCCTGCACATAGCAGGGGGTTGGAACTGGATGAGCACTGTGCTCCTTTTCAATGGTTTGTGCAAAATCTCATGTCTAACTTGAGTAACGTCTGACCATACTTCTGAACATGGTTCAACTTCCACTTTGGAGTTCACCTTTGAAGACGATACCACTTTTAATTTTTTTTTTTCCCCTTTCTTTTAAGGGAAATGTAGAATGACCATGCAACAGCAGGGCAATATTTGATTTCTTAGTTTTGATGCCTGTGTCTGACAGAGTAATAACAATGGTGAACACCTGGGACACAAAAGGTCTAGTAACTATTCTGTAGAGAATAAATTTAAACAGCAGCAATGAAAACGTGCCAGTGAGTGGCTAATCTGTACCTTTTTTGGTTCATTCATAGTTTTATTTTTGGTTACTTGGGCACAGTTCAGCATTCTACTATAAAATCCTGGCTCATCTGAAAGACATCATCAGCTCCCTTTCCTCATCTATCCAAAGCACCAAGTGAGATGTGGCATAAGCCATGCCACCTGCTAAAACTACTGAGTGCTTACCATGCAGCAGGATCTTGCACTTTCTCCCTAACAATTGCTTGTTTGCTTGTCAACGAGGTTTTAGAAATCAACAAATAATGACCATCACTGTGAGTGGGATAGGAACCTGCACAAACCTGTCTGGTTGCTGCTATTTTAGACAGCATTAAGGGGGTGGGGGAGGAAAATCTATAGCTAATTTTGTCTCATTGCTCTTTCTTTTTCCCTTGTTACTTTGTGCTACTTGTAGTTGAAAGTGGTTTTTCAGTGTAGTGCAGCAGCTTTTGCAGACATACCCCGATTTCTCAGGTGGGAGGCTCCCTGAAGTTAAAACACGCTCAAACAAAACTCTTGTGTTGTTGTCCTCTTTAAAAACAGAAGAAAAAAAAAAGAAATGTTATACTGAGTAAAATACAGCTCATTTTGGTGTGGACACTGCACTAAAGACTGACATTCTGATACCTTGATTTGTTTTTCAGTAATGAGAACAAAATTTGAACATGCAGACAACAATATAATAGTGTCAGATTCTACTGTGAGTTTGTTATTTGCAAATTTCTTTTTGTTGTCACAATAAACCTGTCCTGACAGAGGTTCTATTGCTTGCCATAATTGTTGGTCTTTTTTTTCAGCTTTCTTTAATTATCACAACGGCTTATCTCAGTAACTTTTAATTGGGCCCTGTTGTATATTCCTCCACCATTATTAGACCAAAAGTTCTCACTTCTGAATAAACAGCCAGCTCATTGTGATGGAGATCTACAGAAAGGCCTTGCATTTATTCATAGAGACCTACAACAATTTCTTACAAAATTACTGACACTGACTCAAAAATATATATATATTTATGCTTACAGGTGGCAGAAGAACACAGCTCTACCTCTGCTCAGCTCATAGAGGAGGCAGCCTAACGCTTCCTCAGGCATCTCAGTGTGTGAAGCTTACCATTAAGGTGAGACAGGTAGTCGATATATGCCAGTACATATTCTGGAATGTCTCCGTATTTTTTCAGCCCTAGCTCAAAAATCTTAAAGGCCACAGATTTATCCTGCAAACATTAAAAAGAAAAAGTTATAGGCTTCACTGAGACTATCCCATGCTTCTTCAGTACCAAACTGAGCACTTGCAATTACCTTACTGCAGTAATACTCCATTAACGCTGCAGTAACGTAGACGTGGTGGCGGGTCCGGGTGTCCTCTCTTGCCTTTTTAAATATCATTCTTCCAGATTTTATGCCTTCTGCTCGCCTTGCAAATTTCATATACTGGATATAAACCTATAAAGGAGCATATTAATGTTACCTTCAGTGATAACAAAGAGTGCTAGGACATGCAGTTTGTAGCTCTACTTGAAGTAATCCTTACTCACAAATTACAGCTAACAGGTTGTATTAGAAACAAACAAGACTGTGTTGTGCCTCTGCGTTGCTACGCTAAAAACAACGAGGCAAAGTTATCCACATACAAATTTAAAAAATGGAAAATACCTAAGATCAATTGCCCAGAGTGACAGTAGTTAATACACACATTTCTCAAGGCAGGGGAAGTAGATAAGTGTAATTTCCATAAGCTTGTACCTTCTGAGAAAGAGGATTTACTGTAAAAATAGCAACTTTCCAATAAGTGCAGACACCCATAGGGCTAAAGAACAGGCAAAAAGCCCAGGGAAACCTTTAACTCTTTATGGAATCCAAGACACAGGTCATGCTGTCTACAAATAGCTATATCTGATCAGAATGTCAAGAATGTGCTATCTAATTCATGGGCTAATTTGTGATTTGCATTTCTTCCTCCGCTCACAATTAGATTGCAAACAACTGCATTCCTCCAGTGGGAGGGGCTGGCCTGTGCCTTCTCAGAGTATGCATATAAGGAGAGCTTTGTAATCTTTGTTTAATGAATATGCCAGTAAATGGATACCTTTCTCCAGCACCCACCTGTTTAATTTTAGACCTCAGACCTTTTTACTTCTCTCCTGCTTTGTCACATCTATTTACAAACTAAGTCACCTTTTGAGGGCAGGTTAGCTCTCAGCCTATCTGCTCTGTACCAGCACAGCTGACACGAGGAACAACACTTACTGCACAACAAAAGTGGTGCACAGCAATGCACCTTAATAACTACGTGGTGAACTGCAATTTTATCTGCAAGCTTATTTATACACAGAAGAATATATTTCTCTAAGGAAGGCAACAGGCAAAAGCGACGTGCTTTTAATCTGTAAAGGGGAGGCAAAGGGAAATTTTAGCTGAGCCAGCAAAACGTGCACCAATTCTTATGAGCTTTTTATAAAACATGACACCTTCATAATTTCTTTTAAGAGATTCTCCAAAAGACACAGAGGATAAATGTGTGCACGACTTGGTGTGTTTGGATGGTGACAGCCTGCAGTTACCAAACTAGCAGACATTCTAATCCAACTGTGCCATCCCAGCACTCCGCCTGCTCAGCTATTCTTGCGACCCAAAGACCTCACGTCAGTACTTCCCCGTGTGGTGGGTGTACTCAGGTGGATATGCAAATGTGGAAGAACTCAATACAGGAGATCATCTTACCAGAGTGGGATCAATGTCTTCAATAGCCAAGAGCCGGTTATATATGCTGTGCACTTTCTCATACTTCATTCGACTCTAAAGCACATTAACAAGAAATACAGACTGCTTAGTAATACTGCTACAAACCACCTGTGGGGATGCAAAGATCAGCATGAAGAAAAAAAAGTCTTGTTTCCTTTTTTCCTCAGTTGGAAACGATATACATCAATCTTTAATCTCCCCATTCTGTTTTTCCTAGTGTTTATGTATGTGCTTTTCATGTCTGAATCTAATTTAGTAATACTGCAGCAGAATGGCCATGTTAGGTGTTTGGGATAAGAAGACAAGTTCCTTCCTCTCCAACAAAAAGCAACTTGCACAGCAAATATGAAAATCACCATCTTCACTTCCAAACCTACACATTTCAAAGGATCCCATTCTGTTTGCTGCCAGCTGCAGCCCTTCATGTTGCGTTGTGCAACACTGGAAAACTTTAATAGCTGGTATCTTTGGATACTCGAGGCTGCCCTGAAAGCCAAGGGAAGATTTTCTTTAAGGGTGAAGACGTGTTTGCTTTTATGCTCCAGATCTTCCTGCAGAGAATCAAGTTACAGTAAGCGGGCACAATACACCCTACTGTGGATGTGTGAGTCCTCATCTGATCAACGGGACGTCGTCTTCATTCCTGATGGCTCAATGTGCAAAACCAACCAGTGTCAGGCATTACTCATCGAGTCTGTGTAACACCATGGTAGCCAAGGACAAATTCAGCCTCCAAGAATTAGACAGGAAAGGTGCTCTCTTACCCCACTTCGTAAGTGAAGAAACTGAGGCTCTGGTAAATGTAAACTAATCAGTTTCACTTTCACAGTTGTTTGAAAAATAGAGTTAACTGTCAAGTGGAAAGACATTACGATTTCAAAACAATGAGAACTATGTTTTTTTTCCCTCCCCATTTTGTCTGCTTAGTCTCAGAAACATTGGGTGGGACTAAAGTTAAAAGAATCAGTAAGTTACATGTTCAGAATGCCTGTGTATTTGGTATGTTTCAAAAATATGACAGTATTGAAGAAAGATGTCTTTGGGTTTTATGGCACGACATCGCTTTTTGCTCACCTCTTCATAATCTGCATACGCAAAATAGAGAAGCATATTCTTCTTTAGTAAAGTGCTGATGGCTCTCTCATAAATATTAGCAGCCTCATCGCTGAAAAGTTTAGCATTGTTCATGTCCTGTTATAAAATAAATACGATAATTGTTCAATGCCTGCAGCCTGCCCATGGCTTGTCTTCTCTGCACAAGTTCCACTGAGCGCCCTCATAATACTCCAATCAGGAGTCACTCATCTCCCCAGTGCTGAAGGAATCAGAGATGTCAAAGAAAACCTCACAAGAAAACAAACCCCAACCTAAAACCAGACAACACTGCAACAGTTTTTCATAATTCTTATTATCCCAGATGCAGGTTTTTTTTTTTTGTTTGTTTGTTTTTTTTTTAATTAAAATAGATCCAAATTTAAAATTCTGAATGTGATGCAACTTTTAAGATGCTCGAGATTTTTCACTCCCCCCTTGGATGTTATTTGAGAAAACATTAACAACAGTACACCGTGTTAAAGCAATTAAATAAGAAAAAAAAAAAGCTATCAGCATTCTCCTTACCCCTTTTTCAGCTAGCAGCTTACTAGATTGCTCAAGATACTGTGCAGCTTCATACCAGATATCTGGGTGATGTCCCAGAACCAAAAGGCATTGCTCATAGGCAAACATAACTAGGGGGAAAAATGTAAGAAATATTCCTTGTATATTATTGCAGAAATAGTACTACCTTGCACAATGACATACAGAAAACAGCGATTAAAGTAGAAACTATTAATACTAACGGGCTTTGAATGGAATGATCACAATTGCAGTTTTTACATCATTGGAACTTGATGAATCACAACCAGCAGCTACAACCCGCCTCCTCCTCAGAGGAGGAAGCAGAACTCAATCAGGAACACCAGCCATAAGGTCAGGCTGTGATCCACAACTCTAAAGTTTGGTGGCACATGGCCATAGCACTGTACCCCAAATCTACACATTGCTTTCAGCTTGCCTTAAGCAAAAACTAAACAGACTAAAAGAAAAAAAAAAATAATCACACAATTCAAGAACGGAAAGAAAAAACTTGACCAACTTCTGCTACACCACAATCCCCGCATACTAAAACATTATTATTTATGCTGGAGACCATCAATGGAGCTAAGAAATAGAACCCTACATATCCTACAGTGGTACCTAATTACCTCTTTTTGTGATGAGAGTTTGATCCTCTGTACGCAGAGGATTGCTCTTCTCCCACTGGATGTACTTCTTCCACATGTCCACCTGCTGAGCCTCCTGTGGGGTGTTCTGGGGGGGGACGGAGGGGGCATTGCGGTCCAGCCCCTTCATGACTGTCTCATATTCCTGGAACAGAAATGATGCTTTGAACAGCAGATCTAAGCAAATCAAAAACTCATTTTATGAAACTGATAAATATTTCAGCATGCCAAACTTAATACTTTAACGTACATTTTCTGTTAAAGTGAGAAGCATGCGTAATGCCAGTTTGTAGAATGGAAACAAAACTCATCAGAAGTTTGTACCTTTGCTACACGTCGTGCATTCATGTAATCCCTACTCCTGTCTTCAATCATCTTCTTCGCTAAGTGAATATTGATTCCCTGCAGAAGAGCAAAACAAGGGAGTGGGTTCAATGTGGAATTGCCAAATCTCATTTCATACAGAAAGAGCCTGAGGGGGAATGCAAAAGTGAGCAGGAAGGTGAAAGCCATCTTCAAACATAGATCTTAAAAGGTTCTGGATTTCTCCTGATAAACATTTCACACAAGGGCAGAACTTATTTGCAAGGGAATAAATTCAATACTAAAATTCAGGTGACTTGAAACACGTCAGTACATTTTTAATCTTACCACGGCTTTCAAAACACAATGAGCGTTACATAAATCAGATGGGGGAGAAAGCAGAAGAATGAATGTATTTGCAAATCAGAATTTTCCTTTTAAATGGTGGCCAATGCCTATGCACAGAGCCGTGGTTCTCTGCCCAGCTGCTGCACGCTGTCTACCAGATGAAGATGAGGACAGCGTAGGAACCGTTCAGCTTTCCTGGACAAGTCAGAGCTCACTGCTCTGCCTCCTGGCCCATTCCTGAAGCACTGGATGGCCATAGCTGTCCCTCTGTGACACCCACAAGTGCCCGGCACAATGCCCAGCCAGACAGTTGCTTGCTGAGGGCATGGTGCTGCCCCACAGCACAGCCCACACCATGGGGATGCGGGCCTGGCTGTGGGGTGCCAGGAGCGCCTACCCCAACAGTCTGCTCTGATGGCAGGACCAGCAATGCCCTTTCGCTCAGGCCTGGGGCAGAGTCGATCTTCCTGAAGTGCTTGGCAGGATTTTGAGGAAACAACATGGTTTTAGTACCGTTCCAAAGGGGCATCTGAGCTGGGTACCAACACGTTGTGGGAACAAGGGAAAGGCACCAGCTGCTTCTTACTGAGAGATCTGGGACAGCCATAGAACATATACCCAGCAGCACTCCATGTAGCCCGTGCAGCTGACATGACACTGCTACCCGGCTGCTACTGAGATAGTAGGCAAGCTGAGGGCTTTGTTTTAGCATGTTTTAGCTGCAGCAAACACCCAGTAACCTTTGGTGCCAGCAGCTGCACACCAATCTCTTTCACTGGGCTGTTGCTGCAGGGATGGTTTCCCCTCAGATAGCAGTGCTGTCTGTACAGCTGCCCTGCCCTCCTCGCCTCACCAAGAAGACACAGAATAAACGCAGGCCAGGCGTTCTGACATTCTGACTGTCCAGCGGATCTGGTAGGAGCAAGCAGCAATAGTTTTCATTTACAGTGTGGGTGGGAAGAGACAAAAGCTTATAGGGAGGCAGTTGGCAGTGGGATGGGGCGTTTTTCAGCAGAGGGCAGATCGCTTGGTTCTTCTCAAGCGGCTGCCGTGAGTGCAGCACCAGGCTATTGCAGGACACGCTATAGGTGTGCAGGGCTATGGGTGCCAGAGGCACTCCTGCCAGCAAAGCACGGTGGCCCTCCTGTCACCAGTCCTACAACTGGTGCAGTCAGAAACAAGGAGAAACGGTCCCTTCTTCCCTTTAAAGTATATGGCTGACCTACGGTGCGCCAGCATCAGCAGCACTGGGTGCAATGTGGGATGTGGGTGTGTGCTGTAGGAACGTACTGAGTACAGAGACATCGACTCCCAGTTCTACACTCCCACCTATGTGACCGGGGGAGGTTAACAAGCTGTTACCAGATGTGTCTATGGATACTACAGAGGTGCAACTACAGATCAGCCTCCAGGTCATTGAGCTGAGGACAGTGAGGACATTGCTGACGGCACTGGGACAGCAGACTCACCTGAGTCAATGCTGTAACGGTGAAGAGCATTTTGTATGTACTTGAGAACATGCAACTTAATACTGCAGAGGACATCCAAACCATCACAGCCAAATGCCGTTGTACCCACCATGCACGACTGTGCTTAGTGTGACAATGTGACATTGACAGCAGTTCCGCTGGAAGGGCCCTTCAAAGCTCACCACGACAACAGCCTGACCACCTCGGGGCTGACCAAAAGTTGCAGTGTGTTACTGAGGGCATTATCCCAACGCTGATGGCACGGGGCACCAACCACCTCCCTGAGAAGCCTGTCCCAGTGTCTGACCACCATCACGGTACAGAAATGTCTCTTTGCCGAGTACCTGTCATCTCTCACACCTAATTTAGTGGGCCCAATTTTGGGCACCATACTTGATTATAAGATTATTACATCTTTAAGTCACAAACAAGGGTTAAGCTTTTGATTACCTCTTCGTATTTGTTATAATCTCTCCAGAGCTGTTCTATGTTAATCATTGGATTCACACACCCACGCTGGTACACCCTGCGGACAGCTGTTATCCTCTGGTTTTCTGCATAAGATCCTACAGCTTCTCTAAATGTTGGGGAGAGAGATTAATGTCAGCTGTTACAGATCATATCTGGTATGAACATCGACATTATATTAACTTAAAAAAAATAAAAATCTTTCAAGGTACTTACACGCCCTTCAAAAAATTGATGTAATCCACCCAGATCTATTCAAGAAAAAATAGTACATATAATGAAATCAATGTTTAACTGTACTTGATATCAACTTAGAAATAAGATGTGTTTTCATAGAAGAAACATACCTGGTATGACATGATTTCCATGCCAATCTTATCCAGAGCAAAATCATATGCCTGAGCCATTTTTTCTCTGAGGAAAAGAACAAACCACAAAGACCAAAGGGCAATTCTTCAGTATTTTAAAAAATTCTTTATTCTGCATTCTTTTGTGCAGCAAAGCCTAAGCAAACCCCGAGGAATAAAAAGTGTCACCCAACAGCTGAGAGCAGAACTTTGCACTGGGACATCTTTCAATTCCGCATATAGATGTTTGTTTAAAAGAAAGCTGTTTGCATTTATTGGTGGCAATGCAGCATATTACTGGTTCCCGAGACCCCCTCCTTAAGAATGTGGAAATCCAAGCACACAAACTGCAGAGGAATGGAGAAGATAAAAGATAACTGGTGTCTACATGCTCCTACTCGGCAGATGTACCCGTTGTTTCCTTTTCTCTCTCAAAACCTTCCAAACCTTGTCATTCCCTAGCAACATCAAACCTGGACAATGAGGAGTAGCCCCACATGTGGAACCCAGCCAGAATCTTTCATAAGATCTCCTACCCTCCTCAAAATCAAAGTGATTTTCCCAAAATTGAAGATGTTCACAGAATTTTTTCCTTGCCCAGTTTCCAATGAAAATAGCTTTTACTCTTCCACTGTCTTTTGTTTCCTTTCCTCAAATATTTTTCATTACTTCCCTAATTTTTTGTCCGTATTATCAGGAAAAATAGAGGAAAGTTAAATGGGACAAAGATGGGGTAGAAGAGGAAAATACTTCTTAATAATTATTTCAAAACAGTCTTTTAAAAATTAAAAGTCTGTTTCTTTTTGTTAATGGATCAGTGACTATCTAGCCTGTTGTAGGATACAGAGATTATGGTGGGCTGGGAAAAAAACAGTTCATAGAACGCTGGAAGTTACTGATATTTCTTGAATCCTCAAGCAGGACAAAAAGCATTGGACTGCCCAGGGGATAATAAATGAGCAAAATGCAGTAAATGATAAGAGATGAAAATTAAAAGACCCCCAAATTTTGACACCTTGATTTTTTATGCTTGGTAAGCCTTGCCAAGCTTACTCTAATAAATGATTTGCTTTTACTTTCAAATGTAGCACCTCAGCTGGAAGCAATGTTGAGTGTTGTGGAGACCCTAAACAGGGCAGAGAGGAGGGGGAGAACAGAGAAGGCTGCGACTGAGAAAGAGGCGTATTTCAGGTGAGCCCAAGCGCCAGTTTCGGGTGCAGAGGAATGCATGGGTGCTCCAGCTGCTCCCCTGCTGCTGTCCCACCTCTCCACCCAGACCCAGACTGAGAAGTAATTTCACACAGCAAGCTCAATGAAAGAAACTTTAAAGAAGGTGTTTCCAAAATGCAGATTAAATAGTATTACCCGCAAACCCCACTCTACAAAGTTCCCCAGCAGGTTTGGCATACAGGTTCCCCCCACCCCCTCATCAAAAATTAAGTGAAGATTCATATAATACAAATAATTCAGAGCAGTGCTGACAACTTACTTGTAACTAGGCAGCTTCCCCTTGGTTTCACGTACATAGGAAAGGTAACATTTCCATAAATCAATGTGTAAAACCTTCATAAGGCATCGCTGAAATAACTGTTCAATACATCAAGAAGACGTGATCAGGATTCCAAAAATATCAAGTTTCTACTTTTAATACTATGCACTATGAAATAAAACCTTCGTTTTTATAATTGAAATTTGTAAGAAATAATGAGGCAAACTACTCATCCTTTGACAAAAGCACCTTTATGCTACGCAAAGAAACTGGGGAGAATTAAGCAGAGAGATTCCTCTGCTAACTTACTAATTACAGTTTGCTTACAACAAAGTCTATGTTACTGAAACTTCTTATCTGTATTTTTCAATAGCACAATCAATGGCAGCTCTCCTTTTTTGCAATCTGCGTTAGCTGAATCACAAGCTACTTGTTCTTGCTATAGAGTTAGATGGCATATATTAATAGGACTCACCTTTTCCACTTTGTCATAATTTTTTGCTTTAATCTACAGGGAAGCAGAAAAAAACAAATCACTTAGAAACTATTTTAGAATAGCAGGAATATATTCTGCATACAGTATTAAGCATTCCAGTTTGGCTGTCAAAACTAATCAATTTCTATCTTGCAAAAACACAATTAAGTACATAAAAAACATATACCTAGCTTGGCTCTTTCCAAATGTTCTTATATTTAATTTTTGACATCCATTAGGCCAAAATCCAGGTCTGAGTAGGCAAAGCTGCTTTCCTGTGCCCAGGTGTGGACACTCACACGCAACCCCCTATTTTGAGGAACTCTGTTGTCTCAAGTGCATATACTAACTTAGGTACCAAAGCCAACAGAACAAGGTTTAGTAAATCCCCATTAAAATACCATATTTACTAAAGTAAGAGGTTAACTCATTTTATATTTGAACACTTATTTCTCCAAGTGAACTCTGATACATCAAAACCCTCACACCTGAGCACTCAGGCAGCAGACACCAACAGGGCACAGGCCGAGACAGCCTCCCATTCTACTGCACCGTGGGATTAAGCTATTGTACCGCCTTGATATGACTGGCATTTTAAAGCACAAGAGAATTTGTAACGGGAGCTTTAGGAAACATGGACTACAGGAGGCCTACAGTCAATCTCTGCCGCACAGCACAGCACAGATCCTGCCCGGGCTGACGCCTTCTCAGCTTCTCTGCTCTCTTGCTGGTGCCCTGACTCCCCAGGCCCCTCTGCACTGGTTCCCAACATCTCTCACTCTTGAACAAGATCAATTAAAAATGAGGGAATTGAAGAGATTTTTGCTGACCTTGTGCCAGCAGCACTTTCAAACCAGAGCAGCGTCTTGTCTGGGTTTGAATGATTTCACCAAGCCCCAGTTCGCAGGGATTTAAACCTCATTACCTCACATAGGTTTCACACACTTCTTCTGCAAACTGTTTGGCTGGGAGGCAGCTGATTATAGCAGTGACAGACTGCAGAGACGCTGCTGCTCTGCAATGGCATGACTTGAAGCCAGGAGGGCTGGGCAGTGCTGCTGGGAGCACCCACAGCCTCACGTGCTGAGCTAATGGGCAGCCATGTACAGGCACACGTCTCGTTTCTGCCTTCTCACTTCTTGTGAGAACAGCACCGTGCTTTAGACTGATCTCAGCAACTTTAAGGCACTGGATAAGCACAGAGCAACCCCACTCAATTGTTTACCCAAGCATTTTATTGGAGTGTGGCAGCACTGTCACTGAGCACCACAAGACGGAGCAGAAGGAACACCTCCCAGCCAGATTACCTGTGCAGCCAAAGAATGGACTTTTACCTCAAGACCTTGAAAATGCTTTGCTAAGAAAAAATCAGTATTCTTTACTTGCGTGTAACTCAAAGAATGAAGTATTCTCTCTGCATGAGTTACCTGATATATGAAAAGCTGCTGTCCATGCTTGGGCTTCAAGCCAGCATTACGTATTTGTTACTCATTTCCAACATCTAATCCACAGAAGTGGTTTGATACCAGTAGCTGAAAATTCAGCTTGCTAGTGAGATCTTGGCACCAATGAAGTGAGGAGGTTGGAGATTAACAGGATTTAAATAAACAAAAAGCAAAGCAAGAGCAATATTTGCCAAAGCTCCCTGAGTGCATCCCACTGGCTCTCCTGGCAAGCCACCGTGCTGAGGGCAGGGCAGCCTCCTCTCCTGAAGGGTTTTGGTGGGGTTTCCCAACTCAGCCAACATCCTGCTGACCCAGCACAGGGACACCTGAGGTGGGGTAAGCACAGCGCCATGGGGCTTCCCCATTACACACAGGAACAGGCAGTGATTGAACACAGAGCAGTGTTAAAGGACTGACACTAATGCAATTCCATCCCTGAGTACAAACAGAACAAAGTGAACGATACGTCTCTACAATAGATCATCCTCTGAAAAAGTCATTTTAAATGTGACAGTCCAATAGAAAGCTTAAGCCACAACTGTATCAGCTCTGTACAAGATGAATTCATAACAACAATCAGATCTCTTCATAGAACACACTCTGTACTTCCCAATAATGAACTTCATAAACTTTCAAGGGGAAAATTCAATCTGTAAATGACAACACACTTCACTATTTTGAGTAGACTTATGAAGACATATGTACCATGTAAAGCTAAGGAAAGCAGGATACTTTAGTCATCTCGAGACCTAGAACTATTTGCAGTTGGCTAACAACATACAGTACAAGACTAATATGCTTGCTGGTTTTATTTAACATTCTTAATGTTTCCTCTTTCGCCAAGCTCCTAAGAAATTAAGGTCAGCACATGCTCCTTGTGGATCAGCACAGCTTCTGCCATGACACTCATTTGTTACAGACCTTGGGCTATTTCTGTATTTCGAATCCCTGTCCTTTTTCAGTGACTATTCTCTGAAGAAATAATTGGTATTCTCAAGCAGAAGAGGCAATGTCCATTTGCTGCTGGACTCCAGCTGAACTTGCAGCTGCTCTCCCTGCAGTGCAGTGGGCCCTTTTCCCCAGCTGCCCTACCTGCCTCCCAGGCACTGCTCTTCCTGGGAATTGTGAAAAGAAGCTCCAGGTGCAGCTGGCAGAGGACACAAGCTGGTGAGGAGGGAACACCAGGGCAGCACCAGCACTGGGACGTCCTTCACACTGACCACTATTTCTAACACTATTTCCTAGAGTCAGGTTTTGTTACAATACCACACGTACAACACCTTTAATGCCTTCTTTGTTTTAAGAACACATACACGTTTCAGCAGAGAAAATTAAAACCAGAGCATCCACGTATTTATTCACACTAGATAATATGTTATTAAAAGTTAATATCGAAAGGGAAAATCAGACTATACCAAATTTACCATAACTGAATCCACGTGTGCCAACCATTTGTCGTTTTTCTTTTCTTTCCTTTTAAATAATCCACTATCCACTGTCAAACCTGGTGAGATGTAATTAGGATCTCTATTTATATCAAGTAATAACTATTAATTAATAAAATACATGCAGGTACATTTGCACCCATCTCCAAGAGACATTTGGGGCTGGCTGGAGAGGTGTTCTCACTACACTTGCAGAATAAGTACTGTTAGGAATAGTGCAGCTCACGCTACTCAGAGTGCCCCAAGCAAATGCAGGATGACTTCAAAAGTAATTTTTTTTAAATGTGGTGTAACACAATTACATGGTTGTGTGCCTCAATTCCAAAATCTGTCACAGAATGAGATTCTAAAAGTTCCTTACAATTACTCTGTGTCAGAAGCCTCCAGCTACTACTACATGGGTTATGTCTAGAGCTTTCTCAGTCATGGCATTACATCAAACCTTAAAGCTGTCTCTGCTGATATGTCAAAATTCAGAAGTATCCTCACAAGATGCCATCACAGCTGTTACGTATTTGGCTCCAGTGTAAAGCAAAAGAAATACGTTTTGCTACCTGCTTTCTCATCACAACTACTTTCTGGGTTTCACAGGTGTTTTTAGAGGGTTATCACATACACTACCATGTATTTGTACTTCTATTTAAGTCTGCCTTGAATTTTCTCAGAGTATTTAAGAATAAATCAACTGTACAGGATATTGTTTAAGCCAATGAACAAAACCTGTACCTCTTTAAATCCGGCTATCAGTTAATACCCCCACAGACATTGAAAAGCCTTTTTCCAAATCTGGGAACAGAAAACAGATGTCACAGAATCACAGAATGGTTCAGGTTGGAAGGGACCTCTTGAGATCAGCTGTCCTGCTCAGCAGGGGCACCCCAAGCAGACTGCCCAGGACCACGTCCAGATGGCTTCTGAATATCTCTAAGTAGATAGTCCATTTTAATTCACACCTTGGGGCAGTTTCAATTGCCACATACAGACAAATCTTTAGAACTGCTACCTGCCTCTACTTCCTTACAAAAAATAACAGCCTCTTGGTTCTGCAGTGAGGCACTTTCTTCATGTTAATCATTTGAAAAACAGGCACAACTCTGGGGTACCACTGCCAAAAAATAGCCAGGGGCTGCACAGGAAAATATTGCATCATAACCAGCCTTAGAACAAAATTCTGAGCATAACTGCATTACATGATTTTTCTAGTAGGAGAACAGTACTGAATTATAGTCACCAATTTACTCAGCACCTCATTTCTGATGTCACGTATATTTTTCTTTTCTCAATCTGGGTTAGAAAAATGAAGAAGCAATTTCTCAAGTGTATTCTCTTCCTTTTCACCTTTTTCATTCTACAGCTACATCTCATTTTGATTCTTTGCATTTTAATGGCTTTTTAGAACACTTCTCATTCCTTCAAGACCTGAGCAAACTCAACTTGTATTCTTAACTGCACTGTTGTTTTCCTTCTTGATGAACTCATTCCCATTACAGCAAATTTTTCTTATAGATTAGTGTAATTCAAGCAAAGTGCAGAAACTGGCATTTAGAACTCGTGACGATGAACACATCACACAGAAAAAAGACAATTTCAGTTATCTGTCACTTTCACTGCCCTACAGAACTGACATTTTAAAACTGCACACACAGAAGGTGGGGTTGAACAAGAACTGCTGCATCTCTTTTATCTGTCAGTGCTGTCTCAGTTTATTGAGCTGTTTTCTTTCTAGTATGGGCTTTATTTTGTTAATCTATTTCCTCAAATTCATCAATGCAAAATCATTAAGAAGTTTCCTCTAGTAGCTTGGTACAACAGCTGTCCTGAACAGAACTTGGTACTGGTATATAATCACAGCTATGCTTCCCCAGTCACTTCTCCTGCAACGGCTCATTATTTAGCATAAGCATTTCTCAGGTGCCCATTTAAACATCAACAGACCATACAAGCTGTCTAACAGACACCTTCTTCTGTTTGCAGTCATTGTAGCTGCAAACAAGAATTCCCCACCAAGAGAAAGACTGGTCTACATTACCACTACGGTTACTTTTCTTTAAGATTTCTAAGAGAAACTTTGATTCTTAATTCCTTCTTGTTCAGCCAATTTTCCCCCCTTCTCCTTATCATCTTTGCATTTAACAGCTTCACATGGTCATTCTGTGATCCTGTCTGCTACAGTCAGGTGAAGTTACTGAGTATCATCCATATCACTCTCCGTGTTCTAAAACCTGCGCCAAAACTCCAGAAGCCTGCTGACATACACATCTTAACTAGCAGAGTCAGCACCTCATATCTGTATCAGGAAGATGTGTTTCATACTATCTGCTCAGCAACACTCAAGAAGACAAAGACTTGCCTTAGGTGTTTCAGTAACAGCAGCTAACTACTTTATGCTTTTAATCAAGATAACATGAGCCATTCCAGTATTCTAGTCGGGTCTGTATTTTACTGTACAGCACGTCTTCACATATGATAATTTTCAACCATTACCCATTCTTTTGTATCTTCTCCAAATATCATTACACTTCTTTATTTAAAATTTCCCTGTTATCACATTTGAAATTAGCTGTGTGAAGTAACTTGGAAATGCTAAGTATCCTATTATCCACTCCTTTGTAGCCATATTCAAATTCACTCTAAGACTCTCAATATGTCTGCAATTTCTTTAAGAAAAAGTCAATTTTAAACATGGTTTAGGGCTTTTAATTTAGTCTTCAATTTCAAACTCACTTTAAAACCCCAGCAGGAAACATCACCACACAGGCACAGTCCTGCAAACCGCCTTCCTGACTTCCACTTTGGTTCTTCCTATGTATTTTAGCTCACTTCTGCTTCTCATCTCTATTTCTCACCACCTTTTGTATTTCACAGAAGCAGTGGGAAGCATTTTCGGATGGTTAACATGAACAGATTTACCAATCTCCCTATAATGAAGTAAGCTATTCACAGAGCAGCAGTGCTTTTTTAACCTAGTTTGAATTTTACAAATTCATAGGGCTCAATGATAAAATGTCCCAAGATAAAGACCTGATGTCTGATCTATTGGCTGGATCATTGAAGTTATAAAGTTAAATTAAAATGTAAGCGTAAAACAAACATATTTGGCCCACAGACCCCCCAGTTTCTAAACTCAGATAAATTATACCAAATATCTACCTCAACTGCATACTGTGAGTGAAGAGTCCCTCAGCACTGGCAATGGAACACATTCCTCCAATGCTTTTTTTGGCTAGTTTATGGAGGTAACAGGCACCACCAACTTATTCAAGGTTTCCCAACTGAGCAGCATACACACAATCTGCCATCACCCCTAGTGATGCACTAACCCAGCAACACAAAGTTTCCTGCAAAAGACCTAAAAAGCAACTCAGAGATCAGACTGCTGCAAAAGACTACTTAAAGGATATGTGAAGCATCCCCACCCAGCAGAAATAAAAGAAAAGCCATCTGTTTCATCACAGATCTCACACAGTAAGCTCTGAGATCTATCTTAAGACCCTTGATTTAAAATTTTTTAGTTGCTTTTGACTACTATTGGAAGTGTTCAAAACTGCAGCGCACCAAACAAACAGCTCCTTTTTTGATTTTGGTACCCTCAAAATCTCACAGACAAGGTAAGAAAGCAAAATTTGTAAGAAAGTGTATTTTCTACACAGTTTGATGATATAACAGTGGATAAAAAGGCTATTTAGGGGAACAGCCCGATCCCTATTAGGACTGTAGTTGATTTTTTGATATATTCATTGGATGCCTACAGACAGTTCTATTGCATTCATTTCAAGTACACTTGCAAAAAAGTTTAACAACTGCAATTATCTTCTAATTGTATTACAGATTATTTATCGAATGAAATTAAAATAATCCTCATTTTTATATGGAAGGTTTTAATACCCTTCCGTCCATTCACCAAGATATATTCAGGATACAGCTGAAAAAGTTAGAATTTCAGAGTGGCCTAATTTCTTGAAAGATTTTTAAAAGTATATATATGTACTTAAAAAAACAAACACAAAAAAACCATACATAAGGGAGTAGTTCCCTTACACAGAGATTCTATGCTGAGTGTGAAAAGGGCCAACATTCCAAATGATCAAATCTTAGGACCAGAAAGAACTGCTACTCGCTTGAAGTGGTCAGATTCATTCAGAGACTATGCATTAACTTATTAGCATGGAGGTGGTCTAGACAAGGCTCTTCCCAAATTAAATATAATGCATCCAAACAAGTTTGGAAAAGGAACAAAAGTTTCTCAAGAAGGAAAAAGTGGTACTAGAAGATGTGATGCAGTGTAATCTTCTGATGGCTACGACGGTACAAGAGCAGCCTGGCCCATCAGCAGAGGACAAATCGTTCTTACTGTTGTCCCCACAGCTGGAACACAGGGAGTAATTTTAATAATTTGTTGCAAAAATGACCCAAAGACAAAGGTGTTAAAAGCAGGAGGTTGGACTGAAGACTCTAAAGATGCCTATGGGCTCTAATGTTTGATCACCAAAGACAACTGTCATCACAGGAAAATAAGCATTGGAAATGATCAAGTTAATACTGGAGAATAATGATCACACACAAGTAAAGCATTGCATTCATCCTCTGAACTTGCAGTTGACAAGACCTGCACTACATTACACAATGGAAACAAGTGCACTTAACTGCAATGTTGCAAACATTGCAGAGAAGGGAGAAGGGTTCAGATCCTGGCATTGCTACAGAGTTCCTAAGAAATAGTGCAGAAACATTTCTGTCAGTCGTTTACTAATCTGGGAAAATAACTGGCCTCAAAAACGTAAGCTGAACCTGATGGCGGAGCTGTTGTTTGCTCTACTGCAGTGAAACATTCCAACTGAAGGGAATCAGCCTATTTTTCTAACACAGGCAGCTGCCTTGATCAAAATCCTTTGTACATCTTTTACAAACAGAAGGAATTTCTTTACTTTTTCCTTCCTGAGAATACATACAGTTATGCAAAAGTTACATCCACAGTGTTAAAAACCAGAATGACTATATGTGAAAAGTCAACTAATTATCATACTGCTTAGTACTCAAAAAATGCTTTTCTAGTGCATTTATGCTCACTCTTCACTTAAACTCAGTGCTATGAAACTTTTCAAGTGGCTTTCCTTCACCCTCCCTTTCAAGCTTCAGCTTGACGCCTTCAAAGGTTAAAGCTAAGCCTGCAAGGCTTTATCTAAAGTCACACTACTCATGAAACGGAGAGACCACGATATATGTGTATCTACTTCAAATTGAAGGGAGCTGATATTAAGGCTTAGATACTTCCTAAGCTACCTTACACTTGGATCCAATTGACTGGAGGAGTAGATTTGAGTGGAGAAAAAGCTCAAATTGGAAAAGAAAAAAACCCAACAGATTACACATTCCCACTCTTTAGAAATGAAAGGCGACATTTCTACTGCAAGCTGGTTTTTTGGTTTGCTTGTTATACAGATTTTAAATGTTGCAGATCAAATTCAAAATAACTTACACCTTCTCTAAGGGATTTTTTAAAAACAGTCCATGCTGTTTTAAGATTAAAGCCCATTTAAGCCAATTGTATAACTGTCTTTACAGATTCATTGAACTGCTCCTACTTGATATTCATCAGTACCGGATTAGCAGAGAGAAGGGCTGCTCAGACTTTGATTTCAGCCAAATGAAAACGTCATGTTCTAACAGTCATTTAACCTACAGCTAGGTAGGTGCATTTACAGTTTATTTCATGAGAAAGATGAAATGTAAAAGCCCATTATGAAAGCAATACAGACACTTGTGGCCCACGCAGTCTGGCAAAGCAGACAGATAAAATACAACTGACACCACAGCTTCCACCTATCACTCCCCATCTCAAATCACAGAGAACAAATACCAGATGTTAGTGACATATATTCAAGCTAAATACGCTGCCTACACAAGAATAGAATGAAACACCTCCTAAGGTATTTCAAATTCAAACTTGATGGCAAGTTTAAATGATGTTATCTGTAGTTTGCCCATAAACAAGAATGACATACACCTTTTACATATTTTACAAATAGGCACAAGCATTAATCTATATTTTTAAAGAGAATCCAATTAAAACACATAATCAGTTCAGATGATACAAAATCTTTGCTGAGGAAAGCCAAAGGACTTATTTGACTGCAAGCCAACAATTTTTGAATGTAAGGCTACCTAACACCAGAAGCCCTACAGAAAAATTGCCTTACTCAGCTTACAGAACACTTATCGTGTCCTGATCCAGATTCAGAAGAAAGGTTACTCTTGGCTTGTGGGCTAGAACAAAACACCTGCTTACTGATCAGCAAAGGAGGTGCTACTTTTATGTATACCAGTACAGAATGAAGAAATACAAATGGCCAGGGAGCCCTCTGAAGTTTCATATCACTAATGAAATGTTTGATATTAATCATCAATTTTTACACAATGAAAAATTGTTGCTTCTATAGTCTGACACCAAGGGGTGTCCATACAGAACTGGACATCTTCTACGAAGCTGCTGTTTAAGACAGCAGAAGCAGACAGTTTGTTATTTCTACCCCTCAAATTGAGCAGACAGGCGCACCGTTATATTGATAAAGACTGGATAGAAGAATACAAAATGCTTTCAGGTCAGATTTGCATTAAAAAATGCAAAACATCTGCCAGTTTCAAGCACTGAATTAAAAAATAGTAGATAGAATGTCAGTTGACTTCTCACATCTAATTTACAGATGCACAGCTTAAATAAAACCATGGTAGTTTTATTTGGCTGGTTTAAACTGAGATGGCAAGAGTAGCATCTGATCTCCCCTAAGCATAATGAACTGCAGGAACAGCAAACCACCCTCCTCTGTAGAAGTGACATGTAATTAACACAGTAGCTTAAGCGATCACTCTTATCACTGGCAGAAAATATTTGGCTAAGTGAAATATAGGCACCTTGGCGAAAACATAAGGTAAACTACCCAAATTAGGAAGATAGAGCTCAAAGCCAGGCACGGTCCTAAAGAGAAGGAGGTGAATTTCCTCTCACTCAAACCTTAGTGTCAGAGGAAGATGGCGGCTGCACTTATTTTTGGTGTATATATCGTGGTGATGCAGCATTGAAAAAAAGTTGGAGACTTGGTAACATGGTGAAGCAGCACCATGGGATGTCTGTGGGTCAGCTGACACTTGAGCAGAAAACTGCTTGCATAGTTGAATAAAAAAAAAAATCAGGATCTAGACAGCTTTTAGCAACTCTGCCAGCCTGTAAGAAAAACAAACCACAGGCATAGTGCTGAATTCAAGCAGATAGTGCACTTCAACATACAGTCAAGAATTCTACATGTTGGAGGAGCAGAAACACTCGGTATTAGCAACAAAATCATAGAATATTAAGGTTGGAAAGACTACTGAGATTATCTAGTCCAACCATCAACCCATGACCACAAGGACCATGTTGGCGCAATGCCCACCCTTTTCTTGGAAACTTCTAGGGATGGACTCCACCACCTCCCTGAGCAGCCTGTTCCAATACCTCACCACACTGAAAGGAAATTTCTCCTAATATCCAACCTGAGTCTCCCCTGGTGCAACTTGAGGCCATTGCCTCTTTTCCTACTGCTGTTACCTGGGAGAAGGGGCTGAGCCCCATGTCACTACAATCTCCCTGCAGGTAGTCGTAGAGAGGCTGAAGATCTCCTGAGCCTCCTCTTCTCCACACTGAACAATCTCAGCAGCCTTGGCTGCTCCTCATAAAACTTGTGTTTCAACTGTGAAGCTTTTGCAGAAATGACAAACAATCCCTCATGCAGGTTTATGGTAACAATTCAGCAGTGCAGTCTTCCTTTGATTCAGATAAGTAAAAATAACCTGATCAACCTAATCAAGCTAGGTTGATTTAGAAACACTTGTGTTTTTCTCATTTGTAAATTAAAAAAAACCCCACAACTACAGATTGATTGTATTCCTAGAATTTCTGCAAATGAGAAATAAAATCACAAAACATCTTCCTGGTGAGAAAACTGAATTTAAGGAATATCAAGAAAACTATGAGAAGAGAAACTTACCTCCGTCTGCTCTTAGTGCAAGAAAAATACTTCTGCTCAATTAAACTGCCCATCAACTTTAATGTTCCACACTACTTCCTTTTTAATAACCTTTTTTAACACAGAAAAAAGCACGTGGTATCATTTTAAAATACTAACATAGTCAATTTTACATGAAATGCAAAGCATAAAATAGCTTTTAGCTATGGCTAAATGAGAAATGAAATTTCAACCTTTATCAGCAAATGCTACAATCAGTTTGTTGCTCACGTTTACCATCACTGAAATTCTATCAAGGGCAAATTCAGTGGAATACTCTAAGATTTTAAACAACTACTTGTGTTGCATTTCAGTGGATAAGCTTACTAATAGCATTATAGCATTTCATGGTATTTCCCTGAGGAACACCAGCAGCAATAACCAACACTTACCAAGACCTCAATGCCTTTTTTTTTTTTGGAAGGGACCAGGGACACTCTTTTTAATGTGTTTTGGTTTGCATCCACACATTCTTCAGGTTAACTAGAGAGCAAAAGTCACGTGCTGGGAACTATAGTAGAGTGCATTTCTGTAACAAAAGAGCAGCTAGTAAGGCTGCCAGGGGCACATATTTGTACTTCTGAAGATTTACCCCAATATAAGTAACTTTACATTCTTTTGTACAAATTGTACTTTCTTTTCATCAGTTTTTATACAATTTGCAGAGAGTAACTAAACTTCAGGGATCTCAGGATAAGTTTAAATTTCAAGGAAAGTTTGAACTGAATCCTGAACCATTTGTACAACATACTGCATAGCACAGGCTGCTAACTGTGCACCTATTACAAATACAATATAATTACAGTCTCAGCAGCAGCCACACAGATGCAAAAGCATAATTAAATGATGTTAAGAGTACTAGATTCCTTCTGCAATATGAAGGATGTAGCATGGTTTGTCAGAGATTAGTTTTGGAATTAAAAAATAAATTGAAAAAAGGCATGAAAATTACAGAAAATTTGAAAATATTACAAATATATTATTCTATTTCTGTGGAGTCTTCCCCCCCTGTTCTGACCCATCAAAAACAGTAAGTAGAAGCTTGTTCCTTAAATTCAAAACATCTCAATTGTCCAATGACAGCTTCTTCATAAGGATTCTTGGGACTTCCTTGTCACCTGAAGGGTGTATTGTAAGGGCACACTGCGTGACACTTTCTATCGTAATAAGTGATAGAGCTCACAATTTTCACAGCTAATACACTTCTAACTCTCCTCACTGAAAACATACCAAAATGTTTTTTTGATGAACAGGGAGAGGAAAAGGAAGGATAATACTCAGCTGCAATTTCAAGACCGGAAAAGTAAAACAGGAAAACTAGCTCCATTTTTCCCACTAATTTACATACTGCACCAAGTCATGTCGTTGCACTCAGTGTCTGCAACTGTACATCATACAAACAATTGACTTTTGAAATTCTAAATATATTCAACTTTAATATTATATATAATCATTTTTCTAAGTTGTATGAGCAGCTATAAATTTTTCAGTAACATAAGTACATTATCTGCAGCCAATTTGTACTGATCTGCTCATTCACTCAGATTTCTGTTCAGTATGACATTAAAAGAACATGAGTAGTGCTCACAGAAATGTGCATTACAAACACACAGAACAGTTTCAGTTGGAAGTGCCTTCTGGAAGCCACACAACCCTGAATACCCATAAGCTATACTATGTTTTAATTTAGCCAGGACAACTAAAATAATCCCATTTTTGAAAACGAGTTCTAAATATTGACTTTGGCAGTTACTTCAGTTTTGTTTGGTTTGTTTAGTTTTTTTTGAAATACAGAGTATGCTTTTTTTGATGACTTGTGACCCATCATTTAGTTAATAAATAAATGTACGTATACACTGGGGACCAAACTCTCAAAAGAAGCCATAGGGATACAGAAAATGAGAGAAGCCAAATGCATTTGTTTCCTCCCTTTCATATAGCCTGAAAGCTGATCTGAGAGAAACGGTAACACTGTTAAAGTAGGACAAGTCAATTACTAATTCAAATCAAATTTGAAATCATTCTGAAAAATAAATTCAAATATGCAACTCTCAGTTCCTCAGTGGCAGGGGGAGGACAGAGAAGAAACAGTTCACTAGTATAGGTTTCCTTCTATGCTTAATTCTTAAATTAAATGAGAACTTAATAGGAAGCCTTACATACACTATAAAATGCCACCAACAATGTAACTGTTATGCGTTTTATTCCCTATACATCAGAAACAAAGAAAAGATGTAGAACAGGGGAAAAAGATTTATAAATGTTTGTTCTTTGACAAGGCATCTCCCTTCTTCTTCAGGAAAAGGGAACAAAGACTGAGCTGCAGCTGAGTTGTCCTTCCTGTTAGGTCATGCTACAAAAATTTAAAACATACTTAGCTTTACATACAAAATGCAGCTTTGCTGAGCACAGTGAAGGCAGTCCTCCTGCTAACTTCAGCACGTTTCTTGCAGTCTGGATCCAGAAAGTACTACATTACATAACGAGACAAGTTGTCTTTCTAATTCAAATGCATGACTTCAAAAGTATTTGAAAAATGAATTAATCAATCAGCATGTTTTTCAGTAAGCTTGTTCTGCTGTGCTCACAGATTAACATTTCAAAGCATGTACTGGTTCTTTCTGGTTTCACACTGGTTATTTCTTGTTTTCTATTTCACAAGCTAATGCAAACCATAGGGGACATGAAGAGAGCACACTGTCCCCACTAGAAAGTTTTATGTAGTCATATTATAGGAACCAAACAAGGTAAGATGGCTGACCCATCATCATATGGCTGAACTTTTAAAATCAGTTGATTCAGAGGAAAGCTTGAATTAATTCATACTGTTAAAGCCTATACAAATTAGATAAACCCATAACTGTCTTGCTGAAAGACATCAAAGGTGAAAGCATAAATAAAATCACCACAATCCCCCAGCAATTCTAGCTTTCCCCCCATGTGAAGGTTTTCAGTCTGGCTGCCTGTCTACAAAGCCTCTGGTTACAGGATCTACTAAAGCACATTTCTTAATTTGTGAGCAGTAACACGTGCTCACTGGAACTCATGAAAACTAATATCAGCATGTGGGTCAGAGGGCTTACTGCAATGTACTTCCAAGAGAACGGACCTGAAGCCCGATCCAGTACTCACACTTCAGGTTAGAAGTGGGCCCTTTGGTGTGGTCTCATATCTAAATGCATTAAGACTTCTGTAACAGTATTACTGAGAACTGTCCACGAACTAAATAAGAGCATCATTCTACTCAAAATGCCTATCCTCAAACTGAGATATTTCCAACAGAATAGTTCCACTGATCTCTGCAAATGTTCCCATGCTTTTATGAACATCTGTTATTACAAAATTATAGTTAAACCTCAATATGAATCAGATTCTGATCACTTTAAGAGTTTCTTGCATGTAGGTAATTGCACGTACATGATGTACAAAAAAAAAGCTTGAATGTTTTCTGTGCAATGGTAGTCATGTACCAATGCATGCTGTGCACATTTCTTCTCACTTCTGAGTTCTTTTATGTAAGAAAGGACAAACATCAAAGCTCACAGTATTGTCTCCACAACAATATGTTGCAGAATTCCAAATTCATTATCGGACATATAACACTGAAACTATCAGGGAGAAAAAAGCATATCATAAGAAGGAAAAACAACAACAGTGCAACATGTACTAACAGCATACAGGAATGCAGGAGTTAATGACTTGCCTTCACAGAAGTTGACAGTTAACAGAAGCCACTACCTTTCACTGCAGCAGTGACTCAAAGCCCTTTCACAGTCTGCAAAGATATCCTGGAACAAATAAAAGTCAAGCGCTATTTCATGCCTCAGCATTATGAGATAAGGTTTAGCAGAAGGTGTTCTCACGGCCATCGGGCTTCTCAAAATCTCAAGACAGAACAACAGGTAACTCAACCAGCTGACTGCTGGAAGAGATGTAAGAAGGAATGCAAACTCATGATAGACTACTTCAAATTATACCTCCTTCATCAATTAAGATGAAAATAACCGATCTGTAGCTAACACAGGATCCATAGGAGAGCTCTGTATTTACTGTAGGTTCTTTCACGTTGACATAAGAAAACAGCTGAAGATTGTGCCTGACCTGACACGCATACTTCCCCCGCAGCCCAAAAACATGAGTGGAAGGATAAGCACAACCTCAAAAAAAAAAAGAAGCACACAATAAAAAATAGTTTTCACCGTCTTCAATAGATTTGAAAGTGAGATTTCAAAAGCATTGTGAAGAAGTGTTTTATATAAACTAGTATTTCTGATAAGAATGTTTCTGTCACCCCACCTGGAAAGAATATGACAGAACAAGAAGCAGTCCACGTTTATTCATGTGAGAACAGCAACACACTACGTATTCAAGAAGGTTCATGGTCATCTCTTCATCAGGTTTCGCTCCCACTTCAGAAATTAGAACTCCTAACTCTTCCCCCATGATGTTATTTTTATGATTGAACAAACATTTAAATAAAAATTCACTATTACTGTACCACACATAATCTGAAACTATCAACTATGTGTGACTTTGATATCCCGCAACTTGTAGGACCACAGCAACTACGCAAGGTATACATGTCTGTAATTACATATTGAATAGAAAAGACAGAAAAGCTGCATGTAATTTCTAGTGCAAGTCTACAATAATCACACAGACAGAACAACATTTATTAACAGGAATGGAACAAGTCCACAGATGGATAAGAAAAGATCATAAATACAGTTGTAAAAAAAGTCTCAGACTGAAGTAGTCAAGAATGTGCCATATGGATGCTTGTACAGAGCACCTGTACAACAATTCCTCAGAATTAGAAGTTTACTATAAGAAATGCAGTAAAATAGTGGAGGCAGGGAGGGGTAGCATGGTTTATAACGTGTATATCTTCCATTAAGAAGTTTACAAAGATTGGCTAGGGATGTATACAATCTTTTCAATTTGAAGTACCACTAAACAATCTCAGCCAAGAAATCTATTTTACTTTGACTTCTGATCACTCCAACTTCATCCTGACAGACGTCAGTTCCCATTTGACCCCAAGGAGAAGTATACTGATATGCATAAGTAATCACATTTTTTCTGAACTTGGAAACAAATTAAAGCAAAACGGGGGAAGCAAATGCTTTGAAGAAAACACAAACATTTTAAACAAAAACAATCTTTTTTTCTAAAAGGTTTTATTTACATTTTTCATATACAAGTATGTTAAATGATACATTCTGACTAGTATCCACACCAGTGTGCATTACATGAATTAAAGATACTGATGTATTGCATTTGATGAAATGCAAAACAAATCAACCCTAAGCCTCGGTCCAACCATCTGAAACATCATACAGCATCTTGTTTTCTTACTGAGACATCTAAAATTCAAAATGTTCATATCAGATAGAAGTTATCTGAACAAATATATCTAGTTGCATTTCTTTAGAACATGCAGTAACACAGGAGGCTTATTTGAAAAAAATTGCAGAACAAAAAATACATATCAACAGCCAAACACTTGACATGCATGCTACTAGTGTTGTATTTATTGTTTCTAGTTTTGGGGGGTATTTGTCACAACTGTTTTGTGCTTCTGATTTTTTAAATCTTTAATTATAGCAACCTTTCAACACCTACTAACAACAATTCAAAGTGACCAGGATATAAGAAGTTATGTTCAACAACAGAAAAGGTAAGAAGGTGTGGTGTGAACTGGCCTGAAGCATTCAGGACAGTTACAGATTAAAGTTTGCACATAACCTGACAGAACTAAAAATTCATGGAAAGCATTGCAAATATATGAACATGGTTTAATAAGTGTGCTTTGAAAAGATTTGTGATTTCACAGTGAAAACTAGCAGTAAAAAAGGCAACAGTGTCAAATGCTTATTGTGGAACTACTGAAATACCTACACCACCAGTGAAGTGAAAGTGAAAGGCATTATCAGATCTTTCTGCATCTAAAAGATGGGTTAAACAGTCAAAGAGACAGAAGAAACAGTAATAGACAGTTGGGCCTACAGAATCATAGGGTGTATTATAACAGAATTTATTATTATTATTTTTTACATTTGTGCAGCACCTTGTAGCCAGATGCCAAAAGCACTTTAATCATTTAAAATAAGCCTCACAACAACCCTGTGAGGTAGGTAGGTATCAGTGTTTTAATCATGGTAAAACCAGTTCAATAACTTACCCAGGAAGTCAGAGCAAATCAGCAGAGCAGGCTAGCATCCAGATTGTGTGATCTATGAACTTAACATTATAGCACATATGGTAGACTTACGTGACCCTTCTTAAAACCATGAAAGAGGCACTGAGATGTGAATTGATTCAAGTTTTTCTAAGTAGGTTTTTATGGAAAAGGTATCAAGAGAAAAAACGTGCCCTGAACAACTGAAGAAAACAGCCTGAATATCAAGAGTAACATTACTGCTCTAATTCCTCCATTTTAGGAGATGCTAAATACAGTAGCAAGCTAACTACTTCTACTTGCCAAAGTGTATAAAAATAGACCACTTGGTTTAATCCACTAAAACAAACTACTCTCACAAGAATTACATGCTGTGACCTCACAACACTGTGAGCTGCCAGACTTTTTATCCAATTAGACTATTTCTGATATTAAAATAAGCAGATGCAGGACACAGAAGTGATAAGAACCAGTCTCAGAGTCAACATTTCTTTTTGACCAATTCCAACTTTAATATAACTCTTATTAGCCAACCGTCAAAGCACACCCTCCCCAGTTCATCTCCAAGTTTGACTGACCACCAGTCATAGGAGAGAACAGAGTATTTCAGTCAGTTCTTGGCATATAAAATGGAAACACAAGCTATTCAGTTACTTCAGCAAGGTCTGTACATGAATGGCAGTAAGTTAGATGGTATACTAAGTGCTGAGTACTGCTTTACAACCTATTTCACTAGGAAACCAAGCCATATGGAAGAAGAAAGCAGTGAATATCACTGTCATAAAAAGAAGTAACCACAGCAGTAAGGTCTGCACTTAAGTTTTGTATTACATAATAAACTAGCATATGCAAGACAAGGTTTTGTTCGTGTAGCTTATAAACGATGATTTCTGCCCAAAGATTGGAAGCAACTAAAAAGATTGCATTCCTCAAGATAGGCAAAGGGAAATTCAGAGATTTCTACAAATGTTATAAAGAACATATGCTAAAGGCTAAATCTTTTTCACAAGGCCACAACCGTAACCTTTACCCTAGCTCATCTCCCAGCAATAGAACATCACTATGTAAGGATATTTATCTCAAACTTAGGTAGTTCAGTGGACAAAACTCCCCAGTTAAAGACAACACACCAGGAAACAGCTCCCACTTTCCTCTCTCCTTTTCTCTGTGACGCAAAGAGGAAATAAGTTATCATGTTAAAGGGGAAAGCAATACGCTTGTTTTGACATCAGGAAAGATGCAACTCACAGATAACTGAAGATTTAGCAATTTCCAGATTTAAATACCCACGAAAGTAAAAGCGAATCAAAAGCAATGCTAAACAAAGATCTACCAGAAGTTTACTTTCCCAACTCAAGGCTGGAAAGAGACGTATTCAAGAGAAACTCGACAGCAGAACACTAAGATTTCCAAAGAAATACAGCTTTGGGGAAATACACTCCCTGTACATTCTAAAGCTGCAATTAAAGAAGCGTCCAGATAATTTCTGCAGCAAACTTATAAAATTTGATTTGTATTCACACTGTTAAAAGAACATTGAGAAAATACTGTTTTGCATTTACTTCAACAGTACTGGACACATACAACTTTAACACTGAAAACAGTGCACAATTATGCGAGTTTTTTCAGAGAAGAATTTGGAAATAGGAAGTTATTTCATCTTAAAGCTATAAATGGTTGGATATATTGAAAAAAGGTAGCTATAAGCATGTTGCTTATCAGTTATATCAGTAACTTCATGAATTTTGAGAAAAGTTGCTGGAACCACTACAGTTGAAAACTTAAGTATTAACTGGAGTTTTAAAAAAAAATCTCCTCATTAGTTAAGTTTCTGAAGTATAACCTCTTCCATTTCTTTCAGATAGAACTCTTTCCAAGCGCAACCTTTATCAGAACTCCACAAGTCACATTTATCCTCTTTTTTGGTAACAGAATAATATATTCTACTTTTCTTATATTTCAAGCGTAGTTGCAGACAGATACACATGCACACAAGCATGTGACAATGATCTTAATGCCAACTGCCTCTTCCTCAAGTTTACCTTGTTTTACGTGGTTAACATATGAGCTGGATAGAAGCTTATCTCTGTTCCTTGAAGAAGCACTTATGAATTATATCCTGGACTGCTTAAGCCTTGTCACAATTTGTAACTGTATACAGTACTGATTATAAATTAGAATGATTATGGAAGGTAATGTCTGCCATTTAATCTCTGATTGTCATTCAAGACAAGCCTCAGACAAGAAACCTCATATTGATAGAGGTACTTTCTGATGAAAGATTTACCACGTAGCACAGACTTTCTGAGGTGGTCTTATTCACCTCTTAAATCTGAGTTACAGGAAAGATACCAGTTTCAAATAAGTCCTACCTAAATCCCTCAGAAATCAGACAGAGTTCCATGTAATCCTCAAACTAAGTTAATATTCTAAAGATTAGATTCTGTAGCAAATTATGCAGGGTACGAGGCTAACAGATTTGGATGTAGGGTCCCAAAAGGAAAAATTCACATCTAAATGTGTTAGTGCATTCACAGTCCCCCAGATATGTCCAGTCACCAACACACCACAGACAAGCAGAAACAAAGCAGTGCAAGTTCAAGGGTGTTTCATTAGGTATATTAATCTTTTTAGGTTGTACTACTACATTTTGCTATGAACTGCAACATACAATTTTCTGTTATGTTCCCATGATCCCAATTTTATTTCAGAACTGCCAGGATACTCTTGGATATGTAATCTAATGTCAAATAAGTCGGGACACCTATACCATGCAGTTTTGCCACTCATTGCTGATCCCCAGTTTTCACGTGAAATAGAATTTAAGTAACTATCTCAGTTTTTAATTTATGAAACCCGGGACCCCACCACTGTTGTGTAGCAGGTAGAAGATTTGACTCAAGAGAAACGTGCAGCTAAAAGATGCCCATTAAAAATATGTGTATTGGTAAAGAAAAATAATATATATATCAGTTACAGGAAACTAAAAAAATAGCCATGTTAAGAGTGGATTTTGCAGCACATCACCCTGTTTACATGCTCACTGCACTTAGTGGCAACACAAATGCTGCTGCTTTACATAAGTAAATAACCCCAACTTTGTTGGTATCTCTAGAAGCTAATGAGTTGTGCTAACACATTTTTCCATCCATTCCAGATTTCAGCATCCATCCCACACCCTCCCTGAACACAATACTCATAGAAATATTTAGTTCTCTATGGAAGAAAAGATTAAAAGATCCAAGCATTCACAGAAAGTCATTCAAATAAGTTTGTAGATATGGATAAAAAAAATGTCCTCTAAATAAATGACACGGGAGGCAATAAATTGACACGACAAGTAAAGAAAAGGCTAAAGCACTCCAATACCATTGAAACTGTTTTAATGTTGTTGCAATTCCATAATGCAACAATCATCAACTCATAAAAGACCCAAGTACTTTAGAATTCACTTTAATTACTCCTTCGTACCTATTTTACAAAATAAATGCAAGATATACTTAAAATCCCACCTTCCCCTAGATTTTATGTGCCTATCTTATTTATGAATATGAGAGTGTAAACTTAAATTCCTATTAAATGTTATATAAGAAAGAATGTTAAAATATTAACCTCTGCTTCAATGTACAGTTTCCAGAATCTGCCAGAACTGGGGAACTGGGCAACAAGGCGTTCATAGGTCTTCCGTGCTTTGTCTATAGGTTGATTCTAAAAATTGAAAATCAAAACAGCATTTACAATATTATAACTTATGTAAATAAATATGCTGATTTTACTCCAGAACCAAATAGTGTGAGTGGACCATAGATAAGGAAATGTAATCCTATGTCACTAAACCTGTGCCTCTCGAATGAGAATGCTCCAAGCGTCAAGGTCATATGGATTCTCTTCTAATTTCTTTTCAGCTTTCTTCACTTTTTCCGGGACATACTCAGCAGCCTAGAAAAATTAAAGAGAAGACATAAGAGATCACAGAGTTTCTCAAATACAATCCCAGCTACAACATCAAGCTAATGACAACATTCACACAAAGTAACATTCCAGATATCAGGCTTTATGCTGTAAAAGTGGGTTGTTTCAGTAACATAGAGTACTTCTACTAGATTTAATAGTTAAATGAAAATAGATTGTCTATGATGATCCCATTCACGTAAGCTTTACATGCATGGTTGTAACAAGCATAAGTTGCATGAATTTTGCATAAAATGGGAAATAACGTTCTAATCTGTACTCCGAAAAAGCTATCTACTTTCTGAACCTGCTTCATTTTCAGGTACACGTTAGTAGTCCCAAATCACATCATTTGTTTGTCCCAAGACATACTAATAAGAAGCATTGATTGCATTTATTTTATTATTATAAAACCCCTCCCAAGAAATTTTACAAGTTTACTCCATATTTACAGTTGCAATACACCATTCTGAATTGTGAGAGGGTGACTGATTACTCTACAGAATACTCTAAAAAGAAAAAAAAAAAGGTCAGTTTTAAGATTAATTTCAAAGAAATCATTTTAATTCTTAATATTGAAATGCTGGATCTAGATCAGTATATAGCTGTGACCATTAAAAAGGTGATAAACAGGACAGAGAGAAGTGATACTCTTCTCCACCAAAGGTTTCACTGCACACTTTAAAAAGGAAAGAGGACAACTAGGCACATGTAACACTACAGAGGTGCAACTTCCCGTAAAACTAACAGGTATCACTGTAGCAAATACTGTTTCTGTTGAGCAGACATTGTGAGAGTAAAAATCCAAGGTACTGATGATTTTCACTATAAATTCCTCAGTGAAGAAATAAACAGAAGTATTACACTGCAGGAAGGTAAGCTGCCAGCTAAGTGTTGTTACAGCTCACTAATCACTAGGTGATATTAAAACAAGAATAAGTTGGGGACAGCAAATGCTGTGAGCCCAAGTTAGCTACAAACATGAACTTCATATCACTGTCAGAAGTGAATCCTCTTCTTCCCCTATCCCAATTTATTTTTGTTAATTATTACAAATATTCTACTAGACAACAGTTGCTTATGTTCTCCATTATGATTCAATTTCACCATTTGAAAAAGTTACAGTATTTAGGAATACTTGTCAGCATTACTAATCGTTCTGTCAGACCTACCAGCAGAATATAATTCAAGACATTTCTTTTAAAATACTGTCTTAAATTAGTATTTTTTTAATTATAAAACAGAAAAATTATCAAAAAACGTTGCAGAACCACCATGCGTAAAAAGGAAAAGGAAAAAAAGTCACGATTTCTTTTGCAGGAGTTTATGTATGAAGATGGTTACTATTTTCCATTCAGCTTTCCTTGAAGCCCCTCGTTTCCAGGTTGCAGCTAAAGCTGGCTACAACAAAGCAAAAAAACCACCCTACAAATAACAATAGAAGAGCTTTTTGAAACACGGGGTCCTGTTCTGTAGTCACTTTTAAACCAAGAATAGAAAGGAGCATTGTAGCCTCTTCAACAGTTTCACAGTAGTTTGGCTGTACTATGGCAAACCCTTCCACGTGTCACAATCAGCTGACACCACAGTGAAACACTCAGGGGCTTCCTGCAAGTCAAGCCAACCTGTGCAGATTTAAGGCAATATCTCAGAAAGGCCAAAATAAGCCAGTGCAAAAATAACTACAGACATGATGCATAAACCTAAGTAATCCTACATTAGTTTTGTTGGTTTGAAACAGGACACCTAATCCATGTAAGTGTAAGAAAACCTTCAGACTTTTATTTGAAAAACTAAAGGACTGATTTCCTAAATCAGTAAATATTCACCTGAGATGAGCAGATACAGTTATCAGGCAGCCATCTAAAACAAACAAAAGGAAAATATAGGAGCTCTGTAGAACTGATAGATGAGATATGATCGGGGTTTTGAGCTGGACTGTTCTGGATTGCTAACATCTAACACCACAAGTAAGAAAACACCCACTTTGTAAAGGGCAGCAAGCCCTCCCTACCCAGCCCCCCAGGTAAATTAAAAAAATATCTATACTTTATCAGACCTATCTGTGTTTCAGAGGAGCAAAGTGCACTGCAGGGAAACCAGTGCTCTGGTTAAATCTCAATTGAAGATTGAGATTACCATGTGCCTTCAGAGGGCAGGAGCACCTCACCCACCAGGACAGGCTGAGGGAGCTGGGCTTGTTCAGCTGGAGAAAAGAAGGCTGCGGGGTGAGCTCAGTGCAGCCTTTCAGTACCTAAAGGGAGCCTACAAACAGGAGGGGAGTCAACTCTTTGAAAGGGTAGATAACTGCAGGACAAGGGGAAATGGTTTGAAGTTGAAGGAGAGAAGATTTAGGTTTGATGTCAGGGGGAAGTTCTTTATTATGAGAGTGGTGAGGTGCTGGAACAGCTGCCCAGAGAGGCTGTGGATGCCCCGTCCATCCCTGGAGGTGTTCAAGGCCAGGTTGGATGGGGCCCTGGGCAGCCTCGGCAGGTATGAAATGTGGAGGTTGGTGGCCCTGCATGTGGCAGGGAGTTGGAAATTCATGATCCTTGAGGTCCTTTCCAACTCTGGCCATTCCGTGATTCACACATAACCACTCCTAAGTCATTGGAGAAAGCAATGCTTAGGCTTTCCAGACTGGACTATACTGTCAGAGCATGCAAGTAAATGCATGCGTTCATTTACACATCAAATTTATGAGGACTAATATCACCTGTAAGCAAGCAAGCAGTGAAGGAAGCTGATACCTTCAACCTGAACATTAACACGGTGCTTAGAGTTGCTGTTAAGCCGTTTAGGAGTATGTGACTTTTATTATGTACTTGGAAGTGCACTATTTGCACAACAGTCACCATCCAACAGCGTAAACACCTAAATCACAGTGTGCTGTTTGCTGCCATGCTCCTGCCCCTACATAAGCATTTTTGGTTCCTTCTTCTGGTTACAACACACCGACTTGCCTCATTCTATAACAAGTCAGTTCAGGGAGTTAAATCAACACACACACACAGTTAGGAAAGCAATTAACTTTCTAATTGGCTCAGCTCTCTGGTACAAGAATCAGATATGATGCAGAATACACGATTGAGAAGAATATAGGACTTGAGTTCTAGCTTAGATCAGCTTGAACTACTGCAAAACCCAATTTAATACTAGCCTTTAACACTTCTTTAACATCTAGAAAAAATACTGCCAAGAATTGTTGCATACAAGCTGGAAAAGTACTACTTTTTCCTTTTGATAAATACATGCATCAAATCTCCTATGTAATAGGTCACTTATCTCACAAACAATCCTTTGAAGGTCACAATTATTTCAGTACTCAGTTTGACTGTAAACGTAATTCATAATATCTAGTCTGATTCAGAGCTTTTATTACTTGCACACAAATAAATGGCTATGGATTCTTAGTTTCACAGATATAAAGACTAGCAAAATCAGTCAACTGTAGAAAGACACCTCTGAATTCATAAAATACGTCAGAGGGAATAAGAACACAAGAAACAGAATGAACTTCTAATGTTTACTCCAAGCTCTTTTTCATTGAGAACTTCAGTTTATGCCTTACAACTAAAGACAACAGTTAAGACTTTCCCCAGGCCTCTGAGAATGAAACCTCATAACTCCAAAGCACGCTGCATGAGATACAAACACCTTTTTCAAACATTCACGCAACAGAATGCATCCAATTGCTTAAAGCATCCTGCTTTCACAAGGGGATATTTCTGCAGTAAAAGGAAGATTTATTTCACCTGTGGCCTGTTTAAGATGTTTGTAGAAGATCTCATTGCACAATTAGTGGCAATCTTTAAACAAGATGTACAGGCTGCTGTGCAGAAAAAGAAAGCAATTCCAGCAGCTGTATCAGTCAAGTGGATTAATGTCTGGAAAGAGTTTTATGTTCAGTGTTGGAGGTTTTGACTATTTGCTGTGGTTTAGCATAGCCCAGCTTGTAACACAGCTGATGAATCCAACTTCAAATGCATTACCATACAACTTCACAAGCATTGCTGGTTTTTCAGTTTGGTTAATTTACAATTTGGTTAGCTCAAGTTTGTTCCTCAAAGTTGAGTTGCAGTTATACATGCACAGAACCCGTTTGTAATTGTCTTCAGTTACACATCTAGTACTTCAGTACCTTACAGTTACACCACACACAGCCACTCAGTCCAGAATAAGTACCCAGCTGGACAGTTACTCCAATCACACTGCACACCAGATCACCTTGTGTAAGCACAGAAACCAGACGGCCTTTCCTCAGTTCAACAAACAGCAATGATAACAAAAAGGAGGGTATTTCCCATAGACAAAACAAACCTATTTTTAAAGGTTTGTCTTTTTTACTTCTGTGTAAATTCAACTGTGAATGCAACTTTGGAAGAATTTTTGCCCTTTAACACTGGGTTACTACTAGCAAATTTAAGTCAGTAAAATACTCAAATAATTTTTAAAAGAATACTTTTACACATAAGCCCCCCGTGAACATAACCTGGGCTGTTTTATAACTCTGTACAAATCAGAGCATTAGATTAAGACGAATTACTCTTCTTCCCTCTTGAAACTATTTCCCAAACATCAGCATTTAGACATATTTTTCACTTTCATTTCTTCTTCTATATCTGAAAACATCTGCCTGAGTCCAAAGTCTCCATCCATCCGCCCCCGTTTTCATTCTATTTACAAGCAGTTCCTAGAGTAACTGTAAGCAGTAACAGTAAACCCAGTTATGTACCATATAAAATAACATGCTCATAGAGGGGTTTGATTTTTTTCTCCAAATGACCCCTCCTGAGATGTTCAACCCACCCCATCCTGCAAAAATAAACTTTCGCTTTCAGTATCATGCTCACCAATGATACACCTTGTTAAAACGTTAACTATCTTAGCATTTACTATGGCACTTAGATTTCCAAACCTTGTATAGTACGCTGTACCAAACAGACGTGAGGTATGAATGAGAGACTGGAGTAGAAAAATAGAAAATGCCAGGAAGAAACCAGAACAGGCTGATTTAGAGGTCTTTCCTACAGACACAGAGACAACACTGCCATTTTTTTCCCCACAGTTCAGTCTTGGAGCAGATCTATAAAGAGTAACCTGCATCACAGATTGAGGCATATCTCACAAGTTACAAGAAGACTTAACTGCTTGTTTCTAGCCATAGAAGATTAATCTAAGGCAGGGTAAGACAAATACTGCATCAAGTCTTCAGATAAAATTGATGTATGTCAACTCTGTATTTATTAAATGGATAAGGGAACTTATTCTGCCACAGCAGAAAAAGGCAAGAAGAGAATTTAGACCTTGTCTGGGAGTACAGGAAGCAATGATCTTGCAAAGTGAAACTGGATACATTATGGCCCAGAAAAACAAAGAAATACACAGTTGTATGAGCATACTCCTACCAGCCCTGACAGATGAAGAGACTGAAAACAGTCAAATAAAATGAGGGAATTTTATGGCAAACAGTAACAGTCTTTCAGTCTACAAAATGTGAATCTCTATGATGTAAATGTTTGGTGCTCTAGAAACCAATCCTAGAAATTCTGTCTGGATAAACATCATGCAGACCTCACACCAGGAGTTCAGCAGACCTAACAGATTTTAAGACCTGACAACTCCATCTGTTCTGCAGAAATCAGTTTGGGTCCAACACAACAGTGCTAGAACTGAAACTATTCTGACTCTAAAGGTAGTTCAGGCAATGGTGGGAGCTGTACCATATTCCCCATCCCACCCCCTCCTTCTTCCCTTCTCTTCTAGCCTAGTAATGCAAGCAGACAACCTCCATTACACAGCTTATGAGTTGCCTAACAGTGCCTTAGTTCAGCCTGAAGGCAGTGAAAACATGTTTCAGCTGCACCACACCTGGTGTAATAAAGCCTCTGATACTCCAGTTGGGCCTTTAACCTTACAATATCCACACCCAACGCTCTCTGTTCTTCATTACTGCACAGCCATAATCTTGTGCTCACAAGAGACAGCATGGCAATCTGTCTTTCACTTGGCTCCTTTTGGAAATCCTCTCCAAACCAAGGCCCGGGAAGCAAGATGCAGACACCCTTGTGTCAGTGCTCGTGCTAGCAGTTATTTAACATCTGCACCATATACTAACATGCACATCCAGTGCACAACACGATGAAGGTTAACTGTACAGTCACCCCTTAAACTGATAAATGACTGCCAATAATAACGGCACTCAAAAACCCAGAACCTGGTCATAGAGGCAACAGAGAAAGCTCTAAAGAAGAACGCCAGATGCACACCAACCTCTGTCTAACTTCAGCTTCTCACATAAAGGTACGTTTAAAGCCATAAGAATGTTGTGTATGTAAGGTCAGAGAGACCTCCAGACAGCACTAGGTTGTCTTATCTATCAGCTGCAACGTGAGTTAAGAGGGCAAGGCAAAGCTGCCCCACTCACAGCACTCTGTTGTTCCTTTCCCAACAAAAGCACTGCCAACAGATAACTGAGACCACAGTTAGATAAACATTTACTTCAGAAACACCTGCCCTGAAACACAACCAGATGGTTGTTAACCTGAAATGGGGAGCCTCCATTTTGCTCAAAACACCAATATAAAATTATAACCTTATTTTAACATTAGGAGTAAGAAACTGAAGTCTGCTAGGGTGAGAAAAATAACATTGCAGAGGACAACTTCCTGAAATGGAAATAAACTGATAGAAGGAGCTGACTGTAACAAGGTTTGAGATCCTCCAGGAGAACTGAATACAGAGGCCGTCATAAAGAGCACAGTATATAAAAACAAAGATTCAGCTGAACCTATAAAAGCTCAATTTATTTAAATAGCACCCAATATGAAAATAGTAATCAACTTTCATTTTTTATTAGTTTTTATGTATAAAAGAATACAAGCCGTCTGTTAAACTTCATGCCCTGTGCATGCCAGAAATAATTTGCCAATTTTTGAATGCTAAGGCTCTCTATGATATGGCACCACATTACTACACCTAACAAAACTTTCCACAATATCTTTTATTTCAGTACACACAGTCACTCCATCTTTCACAAATTAAGTTTTTCTTCACAAAAGAAAGTAAAGCCTTAAGGCAGCACTGTCTTTTTAAGCAAAAAAGTAATATATTACACATTACAGAAATGAGCATGCTGCTTAAATCAAGTTTTAATTATACAATTACCTGCCAATGTAAATTCAGAAAAATAAACACAAAACCACTGACTGCAGTGGGTAGCTTAAATGTGAAATTTATTACGCATCAACATTTTATTATAACATATTCTTCCTGTGCTAAAGTAAACCTTTCTGAAGGACCTGGACAAGTGTAATTACTGAGCTGAGCACCCCTGAGCGTACAGAACAGTAATTTATAGCACAGTTTCCTAACGAGAAAGAAAATGACTATTCTACATTCTGAACACTTCCCTCCAAAAGAGCTGCACCTTACAAAGAACTCACACAGCACCCCTTTGCCATGCAGGCCCACACACAAACCTGCTCTGGAAAGAGACTTTCTTCCAAAAGAAAACCTTCTGAAGAATGGAGTATTAAGTCAGCAGCTGAAATGTAAACATTGTTGTGGGCTACAGGGGCACTTCACAGCATATCAACCACTCCTCCCTCAGCTGGGAACCTCCACCTGCATCCCATTGCCCCAACTAATGGGCACCTTGAGCAAAACCCTACCAGCTAAAAGACCTATCTGTAAGCAGGAATCTCACAGTAACACTGCACTTCAATATTTGGCACAGAACGCTGACTGCGTCTACCTGAAAAACCAGAAAGCGTGTGTTCTAGCGTTAAGAAACCCAATGCAAAGCCAAGCGAAGAACCGCTCCCTCGTCAGAGGCTGAACACCAAACCTGTACTCAAAAAAAAAAGGTTCCTTTATCACGTGAGCGCGTTTCTACAGCTTCTATCTTGAAGATGTTTAAACGCTTCTGAAGGAAAACGGTACCGCGAAGGAAGAAGCCCAGAGCCTCGCACGTTAAACGTGACCGAACGCGACGGGCGCAGCCTGAGCGCCGCGCCTCCTGCTCGCCCCGAGGGCGGGAAGCCGGGCAGCCCCCCTGCAGCCCTTCCCCCAAGGCTCGGCGGGGCGGCCATGCGGGCAGGGAGCCGCCCTACGGCCGTGCCGTTGAGGGCAGCGGTTGAGGAAGGCCGCGTTCCCGCCGCCCGGGCCCAGGGACGGCCCGCACCCCGCCCGGCCCCGTGCCTCCTCAGGGAGCGGCCTGCGTGCTTCCTGTGCTGCTGCTCACCTGCTCGCCGGTACCTCCGTCGCCGGACATGGCGGACTAAAACAGGGCTGGGGCGCTGCCACCCCCCGACAAATTAAAACCCCTTTTAAAAGCGCCTCGGCCGCACCAACAACCGCGGCCCGCAGCTGCGGCAGCCGCCAACAAAATGGCAGCGCGGCGCTCCGGCCCGGCTTTCCGTGGAGGCGGGGGGAGGAGCCGCGCGGGGGATGCCGGGAACGGCTCGGGGCGGGGCGAATGGGCGCGCGGAGCGGAAGTGCGTCACAGGGGGCGGAAGTGCGTCACCTGGAGCGGAAGGGCGTTAAAGCGGCGCGCGGACGGAAGCGGTGCCTGACGGAGCTCTGAGGTGTGGTGGGCCGGATCTGCGGCCTGGTCCCCGTGGCTGCTCCCCGGCTCCGCGGGGCACCGAGTTCCGCCGCGTGGGAGCCGGGCGCGGCGCCGGGGCATGTCCTGGAGCTGGGATGTCCTGGAGCTGTGAGCGGGGCGCTCCCCGAAGAGCGGCCCGGCTGGGCCCCGGGGCTGCGGCAGTCGCGCTTATGGCGCTTGTAGCGGACGTAAGGCGGGCGCTTTCTCTCGCCGTTCGCTCCCCGTCTGCCGGCAGAGCGCTGGTTGTCCAAACCCCGATGGACAGCGGGCAGCAGCTGGCGTGGCTCGGAGGCCTCTAGCTCGGGGCCTCGTGGCGTGTTGTTCCATTAGTGAAGTGTTGCCGTTTGAACTGTAACCCCCGCGGTCTTGCCCTCGGTGAGGTAGTGCCAGCAATGTCTGCTAGCGGCAGGCCCATCGCTTCCACCTCACGAGAGCTCTCGTTAACCGAGGAGGCGAGTTCGAGGGACAGGCTGAGAGGTCATCGTTTCAAAACACCTCGAGGACACGAGAGGCAGCTCCCCCTAAAGCGACTTAATTCTATTTACCAAGTAACCGCCAGTCTGTCCGTGAGAGAAGGGCTGTGAAATGGCCATTGCTGAGAAATAGGCTGCTGTAGGAAACAAACCCGTTGAAGGAGATACCGAGGTGAAAGCTGACTTCGCTGCCTTCACAACAGCAGCGTAAGTGTTCTTAAACTTGTATCATACAGTCGTATTTATGGAGAAATACTTAAAGTAATCTGACATTGCCACTCTGTGTTCCTTTGCTTCATCTTCCAAAAGTCCCCTTGTTAAACTGCAGTCATGTGGAAAAAGGCAATAGGAAAAACAGTAATTACCTTTTCCTGAGCATGACCTAAAGTAAAAGCATGCAGAGGGAATGGTAAGCACCTATTTGACAAGTCTGTAATATTTTTTCTTCTCGATTTTGTGTAATTTTTATTTTTTTTACTAGAGATGAAATATTTGTATGCTTGTCGGTCTTTTTTGATAAAATGAGCTATGTTCTCAGGTTTCTTAGAGAATGATGACTTTGTGATACCAGGCTGACTTGTTTTCCATTGGTTCTTCCATTCCACAACAGTTTCAGTTTTGAAAGTGTTTGAGATATGGGTATGATTTCATCCCAAAAAATCCTGCATTTCTGATTCAACTGTTATATTTTTCCACTTCCCACCTAGGAACCAGTGCCTTATAAGGGATTACTTAAAGGAATGCTGGTGAAACTTCTTATTAGCAAGTGTATTATTTATAGACATGCAGGATGTCAATTGACTCAGTGACCTTCGTGAAATTTTGATCTACATCTTTGAAATTTTTTTAAGCTACACATATTTCTACTTCATCTGCTCTTTTTTTTTTTGAGGGACTGCTTTGTTCAGTTTGTTGAAATGATTAAGGTGCTTTTGAATGATGACATCACCAGTGACTTCTTGCTCACCTCCTGGAACGAATTAGTAGAAAGGGAAATGAATGATGTTATTGAGAGTTTCACTCCTGTATTTCCTGCAGTGCTTCCCCATATCCCCCCGAATAAATAAATAATATGCCGTCTCTTCATCTGGTTTTGCTCTTCATTTCTGTAATTCTGTGCACAGAATGGGCCTTGGGCAAAGCCCAGCTGCTGTAAATACAACTAGTGCCTGCCGCAGTTCTGTCCAGTGTTGTGTGATAGCTTGTGTGAACTGCAGCTGTGATGTGTTCTCAGCACTGATGTATTAGTTGGAGAAAATAAAAAGAAGCACTAAGTTACAGAAAGAAAATTCCTTTTTAGGTTCTTGTTGATATGCCGTTCTTTACCACTTCAGCCCTGGTAGCTTGCCTTGGTTTGCAGTTAAATGTGAAGCTTTTCACACCTGAGTGTTAACCAAGATATTTGTGTTCTCATATGAATCTGTGAAGGGGCAATGCCACTTGAATAACTTACATGTAAACAGCAAGTTATATTTCAGAGTAACTTCAGAATGTTTCACGATTGAAGATTAGGTGTTTAGATAGAAGAGTATTAGCTGAAGTTCTTTCTCACTGTGACTTCTGTTAGGGCCTTGTGTGAAAGCCTACTGTCTTGAGTAGTGTTTTGGTAGTTGAGCCATTTGACAGGCTGATCTGGGGCTTTCCTGCTGATGGTGTGGGGGCAAGTAATGGGAATGCATCAGTGAAGCTTACCTCAACTGCTTCATTGCTAATTCCTCCTACGTTATTCAAGTGTTGTAGAAGTGACTGTTCCTTCCATTTGTTCTGAAGCTGCATCACTTTGAGTGGACTAAGTGGTATAGAGCTTTTAGTTCATCAAGGTAACTGGAGTGGTGAGGACATGATTACAGGCCTGTCTTCTGTAAAATGCTACACTCTAATTTTCATATGCTTCATGGTATGAAAGCAGCACAGCATTGCTAATATGTGTGATGCTTTCTGATTCATGCTCAATTCAGTAATTGATGTCAGGCTGTGAGTGAACTGCTGTGGATTTTACTGCTTGTTAAGAGACTTGCTGAAGTTATGCATCAGAAATCGAAAACAATCTGAAGCTGAACAAGAATTGAAGACTTCTGCTATTCATATAGCAATTCAGTGATATTTAAATGTTTTCTCTAGGGAAAAAGTAAATAAAAATTGTGTGTTACTTGAAAAAAACAACTGGAAGAAAATCAGATCTTAAACAAATGGATGTTGAGCTTTACAAGGCCAACCATGAAGTGGAGCAAATCTGAAAGGTGGCTGCTTTCACAGAGTTCAGTGGTTGTGGAATAGCTGCCATACACAGCAAATGATCATGTGTTACTTGTTATGAAATCCCAGGTTTTGTGTAACCCTTTTAGCAGAACTCTGTAACTACTGAAAACAGGTTTTTCAGTAGGATCAATCATGGGTATGATTGTCTGCTCTAATACAGAGAGAGCTCTTAACAACTCTTAGATTTGAACTGCCCCATTAATTTGTGTATTGGTGCTCCATCTCAAGCTACCTGAGTGCAGAGAGTGCAGCTGCTCCATCATCATATCACCGAAGGGTTACGTTCCATCACCCATTCTACGGGATGGATTTCAGCGTGGGTAGGGTGAAGGTATGTTCACCTGGAAACTGAGAGACCCAGGCTTGCTGGTGATGGGGCTGGTGCCAGGCCCTGTTGGTATCTCAACTGAGAGTTCTGCAGGAGGCCAGTGCTCCTGTCAAGCCTGTAATCTGTCTCTTGGCTTTCATAATTGACAACACCATGGGGATTCTCTGAACTAAAGATGGTAGTCTACATGTCTATTTCCATAGACTGTAATTAAGAATAAATGTCATGTTTCTGTCAAACTGGTTTTGCTCCCTGATGACATCCGCTGTTCTAGAGTGAGGTGTGTCCCTCTAATTGGTAGCATCAACATGCAAAGATGAGGAAGGAAGTAGAACCCAAGCTTTGCTAGGTTTTTCTTGCACTCTGCTCTGGAGCTGTTGGAGTTTGTACTGATGAGAGAAGGAAGCAACCATGGGGATATGGGCAGTGATGAGAATGTAACAGGGCTCAGCTGAAAATGGGCCTATGAGGGCCTTTCAGCCATCAGGAGTGTTAGTGTATGAGACCATTTGCGTCAGTGTGTGATTGGTAGGAGCTGTGGCATTGAGTCTGTTGCCTGAGTAATATTCTCTGAAATTTCTTTCTGGTAATTTTCTCTCCCTGATCTCTGTGTCAGGTTCAGCACAGCGCTACAGAGAGCCGTGATGCAAATAGATGCGACAAAGGTGCTGAATTAGGAGGCTGGATTAGCAAGCTGCATGTCCATTACATTAGACACATTCCAGCACAGGCACTGTTGAGTTTGGAATAAGGAAAAAATAAATGTTAAAAAGGTGTGGGATCTGTTGCTGCTTCTGCATTGCCAGAGATAGTTGTCTTTTACTGTTAGTACTTTGGGAGGAGATGTCTTGCTTCATTCTTGTTCTTCTTTTTCTCCAGTTCGTGCCTTCTGTTGTGAGCTTTTCCCTTTGATTACTGTAGGCTGTTGTCCAGGAAAACTGTAGTGGGCATACAGTGTGTGTGTGTGTGAGAGTGTGTGTGTGTGAGAGTGTGTGTGTGTGAGAGTGTGTGTGTGTGAGAGTGTGTGTGTGTGAGAGTGTGTGTGTGTGAGAGTGTGTGTGTGTGAGAGTGTGTGTGTGTGAGAGTGTGTGTGTGTGTGTGTGAGAGTGTGTGTGTGTGTGTGTGAGAGTGTGTGTGTGTGTGAGAGTGTGTGTGTGTGTGTGAGAGTGTGTGTGTGTGTGTGAGAGTGTGTGTGTGTGTGTGAGAGTGTGTGTGTGTTAGCCAGGGAGTCAGACTTCACGTTCATAGACTGTTTTGGAAGTAAAAAAGAGGGAGTCGATGACATGCAGTGGTAAATGATGTAGGTGAAATGCAGTTGAAGTTTCTTCTGGGTAGAATAGAGAAATGTGTCAGGTTTTAAAATTAGCTTAAGGGGGAGAAACTAATTTAGGAATTTAGTAATAAGCAGAAAACCAAGATGAATGGATTAGTGAATGATTAGGGTGCGTAGTACAGGGCAATCAGAGGAAACTGCATAGTTGCAGTAATGCACTTGGGTAGTGTAATAAGTTGTTAAAATGATGGATTGAATTCCAGTTTCCCAACGTGAATTTGTTTGAATTGGCTATCATTTATTTAACACAATATTGCCTACTTAATTTTTTGTAAGCAGCTTTTCAGCTTTCCAAGCAAGTACAAATAATCCCCATTTAGGTTGAGCAAGTTTTTTACTTTTTTTTTTTTTTTTTTTTCCTTCTAGTGATCTTTTCCAGATCTTGTTCTCCTTCTGCACCACTGCTTGCTGCTGTGGATCAGTTCTGGCATTCATCACCAGGGATTTATGTTGCCTGGTGGATTCTTTGGGAAATACATTGTAGAGAACTGAAAGCTGGAGCTGACTTTGAAAACTGTTTCAATGCTGGGAGTTTCAGCAGTGAAAATAGCCCTGAAGGTTGTTTAAGCCAACAGCTGGCTATCCTCAGAGGCAGGTTACGTTTTGTCCTGAAGATGTGTAGGCAGACATTTGTGGAGGTGCCATTTATTATGTGGGTGCTGTGGGTCCTGCACGTCCCGGGTGCTCTGAGCGCGTGCAGATCCGTTTGGGCACAGCGGGCTGTGAGTAACTGTGCGCATGGAAGTCGGAGAGGCCGGGATGGAATTTCTAGGCAGAAATACACAACAAATCAGGAAAACTCAAACTGCAGAGCAAAGCTTAACGAGCAGAGAACAGCACTGGGTGAAGCTGTTGCGCTGTGCCCAGCAGCGCTGGCAGCCGGGCGCTGCCGTGTTCCCGTACTGGGCCGCTAGGTGGCAGCCGAGAGCCGCGCTGCGCTCAGCTCCATTTAAGGGGTTTCCGAGTTGCCTTATTGTAGAGAATAGCAGAAATACGGAAGGAACATATATCAAAGAATGATTGTAAATCAAAGGGGGAACTTACCGTTATTCAGAATAGTGGTCGTCATCCAACAAATAAAGAGAACAAAGTGGTGTGGGACAGAACATTCCCACCTGCAGTTGGTGTTGTGTGCTTTCATCTACATTCAGCCACGGTTGTTTTCTGGTGCATGTTTATGCTGGTTGCAAAGCCTTTTAAAAACAGTGTGGACTGCAATAATTATTTCTGATATAGGACCGGTGAGACTAAGCCTATTGTTAATTGTGATCACCAGAAATAATGCTGGAGTGCCTTGAAAATGGTAGTGATTACAAGCAAGTAAGATTACAATGCAAGTCAGGTCATTGTGTTACTTGCACTTAGATGTTTTTTTCTTAGTTGAGTAATCCAGTTGTCATAAGATGAGGGTATAAAAGTATATTTTTAAGACACTATATGCTTTTTTTTTTTTACTAAGACATTATATGCTATTAGTTGTCATAAATGGGGCTGTTCAGCTGGAGGAGAGAGGGCTCTGGGGAGACCTGAGTGCAGCCTTTCACTCTAAAGGGGTAGCTAAAGGGGACAGGCTCTTTACCCTGGTCTCTCTTGTGACAGAACAAAGAAAAATGATTTCAAAGTAAAAGAGGTGGGATTTAGACTGGATGTAAGGAAGAAATTTTTTACAGTAAGGGTGGTGAGGCACTGGCACAGGTTGCCCAGGGAGGTGGTGGATGCCCTGTCCTTGGAGACGTTCATTCAGTCAGGCTGGATGGGGCTCTGAGCACTGATGGAGCTGTGGGTGCCCCTGTTCACTGCAGAGAGTTGGGTTAGATGGCCTTTAAGGGCCTCTTCCAACTCAAACAGTTCTATGATTCTATGACATGTTTGAATTCATAAGCACAGAACGTCACAGGTTTCCATCTCAGGCTGTTTTGGTTAGAGCCCTCATTGTCTGAAGTACAAACTGTCTGCAAGCAAGAAGCTCGCCCTGCTGACATAAATTCTGTCTTAGTCAAGTGCTGTATTTGTGCAGCCTGGAGAAACAGGAAAGGTGGAACTGGCCGACCGGTCCTCCTGTACTCAGGGCAGGGAGGTTGCTATGCAACTGTACTGTTTGATGTTTTACTTGAAAGCTCAGCTCCAGGAAACCAGGGTTTGCATTAAGAATCAATCGATCTTTCTTCTAAGTTTGTTTTCTTGCATTACAAAATGAAAATTGATTTTGTGAACCACCACGTATATCATAATCCCTCAGAAACATAGAAGGAAATGCAAGAAAAAACAAATTCTTGTGTTATTTGAATCTCCTTATATTAGGCAGGCTTGATTAACAAATCTTAACTACAGTACCCCCAGGTGCTGGCATGGCAGTCACTGCTTCTCTCCACACTTGGTTTGTAGGCTGGACAACTTGATCCACAAAACATTCCTCGCCTCAGTCCATCTTCCAAACCTGCTTGGACTGTTGTACCTGCCTTAAGATATGTCTCTTAATGCAGCTACCATCAGAGTTCATGATCATCAAAGGTTATTTTGAAGAAATAACAAACCTTTCTGACTTGTGTGCAAATTCCCTCATACTGGTGATCTTACCCGGCCCAGGTTTAGACCTGCATGCTGCACTTGGAATTACAGCTCTCTTGGAGTTCATCCCTGTGTAAATTTACCTTGGCAGATCACATGCTCTTTGAATTAAGCCTTATGTTTTTATAGTTATCTGTAAAGCATTTGGGTACCATGGTGATTAGATCACATAAGCAGACAGTTCAATGTGCACTTAATGTAAGCTGGCAGTGCCAGGGTTCTTTTCATTAGAAATGGAGTTTCATATTAACAGAGCTGTGTTCTCGAGTAGAACAAGTGATTTCAGGTATTAAATATGCACTGTTTTTTAGCAGAATAATAGGTACACAAAGGGAAGGAATTGCTTTTCAATTTGTTTCATTAGCTAACCTTGCAGTTAGCAGTGAAGTTACTGCTTTTGAACCTCATAGCAACGTTGCAGCTCAGCCACCACATGCTGAAAGAGAATTTGTTTTGTAATTTTTTTCTTACTAAATTAACGTGGCATGAAATCTTAGTTAAAGAAAATGTCTCAACGTAAGTATAGGAAAAATATCCTTCTGGTCAACAGCGTGAGAAGTATTGCCTCTTCTCTGCTGCTCTAATTACGTATTGATTGTACTTGGAACAAATCTTTCATTACAGTTCATTTCATGTTACATTTATGCATTTTTCTTTTTCTTTTTTTTTCCCCTTTACATTATTTTGACAGTTTTAAAATAATGAATGGGTGAGTGTATACTCCAGGAAAAGTCATTTCTTTTTATTAGCATACTGAGGGCAATGAGGTGGAAAAAGAAATGTCCAACAGAAGTCATATTTACATATTTGCTGCTCTTGTTCCAAGCAGTAATTTTCCATAGACTGTCTGGGGACAATTCCTGGGGGGAAGATTTCTCCCTGATTCTGCTATGTGTTATCAGTTACTTCTGGAGAGTTGCTGTGGCTATGAGAGAGGCAGTTACAACCCCCACTGTTCTACTGCCAGACAGAGCACGAAGCAGTTTGTATCATGTATTCTTACCCAAAATGTGATGATCCTGTCTTTAACACAAATTCAAGTGCCTCATGGGTTTTTATTATTTGTTTGCTCCCTGGCCAGGAATGTTCTGCCTGTTTCTTACTGTTCAGCCATGGCATTACTGCACTTGCAGTAGTTTGGTCTGGTTCTGTTCCTTGAAGTGACAGAACAGTAGCAGTTGTGTATCAGAAGTGCACGTTCATTCCACTGCATGAAATCTTGGTGCAAGCCAAACCTGGAGTGGATGAACCCCACATCCTTTAACTTTAACAGTATTTTGTTCAAAATTAAGAGCATGGAAGGGTGAATGCATCCCATTCCAGGAGATTGTGACAGGGTTGGGAATATTGTCAGTGCTAACGAACTTGAAAACCCAAGTGCTCATTGCAACAACTGTAGTTTTTCCAGTTCCAAATGCACTGCCAACAGTTCTGCAGCAATTTAGGAATCTTTGTTACAGAATGATAGCAGCAAGCCTTTGGGCTATTTGGATGCTGAAAGTACCAGGGGACTCTCTCACAAAGCTCCATATGTATAAAAAATCTCTGGACCTGCTGTGGGTTATACATACTTCCATCCAAACATGCCTGTTACATTATGTGCTCACACTGCAAAGTGTTAATGTACCCTGTGTAGGAATCCTGGTCTATTGGAGCAGAACCAGTTTGGTCCACAGGTCTGTGTCACGAAGTACCATGAAGCTGCTGCTGATTCTTCTGTGTACTTCAGCTCTAAAACAGCTTCTGAAACTCCCACACAGAAACACTGAATGCTTAAAAAGCAACATCCTAGTAATTAGGCGGAACAGAATCCATTTGTATGTCATAGAAAGACTTACTCCTGACTTGATTATTAAAGAGAAATTAATTTCAAAAGGGCCTCCTTTATCTCATGATGCCCCAGTAAACACAGAAGCTATTCTTTTATTATTTTGATTCTTTTGTGATTCCTTTCAGGTGCAAGTTAGAAATAGCTTGGGATGCTTTGGTTTGTTTCTCTCAGAAGCAGAGTGGGGCAGCTCTGTCTGTGTGCTGGTGAGATTGAGGGCATGGCAACAGCATGGAGGTGATCAACAACAACGTGGTATCATGGAAGGATATGTTAGCCCTGCTGAAAAGCATGGGGTAGCTTTCTTTACGGGTCACGTAATGAAGACAGATGTTTAGGGAGTAGGATAGGTTGATGGCTGCGTATGCGATAGCGGAAGGATGGCACACGTAATAGTGTCTGGTAACTTGCTTGCTCTTCAAAGGATGTGATCATATTTAGAGAAGCTGAAAGACAGCAGGTTTGGCTGGTTGTGCTAGACTAGTTAAAAGGCTTACTCTAAAGGCTCTGGATATGCTGCCTAGCTCAACATATTGTTTTTTGTTTTTTTTTTCCAGCTGTATCTTTATCCTTGACTTGGCTTTTTGTTTCTTCCTTTCCTGTATGACTCACTCTTATAATACACCTTTATTACAATTACTGGCTGTTTTTCATAATAAACCCCATTCCTTCCTTTTGCTATTCTCCTTTTCAGGTTTGCTTTGAAAATTCATAGGGTTATGAATTATTGATCTCTTCCACATTTTTCTTGCAGAAGCCAGCTCTTTGAACTAGTTACCAGCATTAAGAACTGCCAACACTATCTACCGAATCATTGCCTATCTTTTCTTTTCCAAACATATTCAGGTTTGCAGGGAAAAGCACTGCTGCATGCACCAGAGAAGCGCGAACTCCATGAGAAATGTAAATTAATACCAAGAGGTAATGAGGAAAAACGTCACTGTTTTAAATGCAGTCAGAAGTGACCCTTTACAGTAATTGGTAAATCTTGAAAACATATTTATTCATTTCTTTAAGTCTTCAGAAGAAAACTGTGGGTCAAGAGCTCTTAAAAATGGTTTTATTCCTATTAACTTACTTTTTTCTGAATTCAGAAATGATTATGTGAATTTATAATTACTTTATTTCCAAAAGATTGTGAATAAATAAGTTCTCCAATTATATTTTCAAAATAATGTTATATTATGAAAATGATGAGGCATTGCTTCAAGTATTTTCAAAGTGATAAAACTCGAAGGTTTGTGTTACCTTTCTATGGTCAGTACTGGTAGATCACTGCAGAATATCCTTCAGAGGAGTAAACTGTAGAGTACTCTTTATAGGAGTTGCCCAGCTTTCTTTATGGAGATGAAGAGAATGCACTTGTTGGCCTTCTGAGTTGTTCTCTTTAGAGACTAGTATGGTTTCTTCCTGTTCAAAAACAACAACAAAGAGGGACAGGGAAGTACATACTGAAAAGAAATTGTCAGAAATAGTATTTATACTCCATATAATTCACCATGCATAAGAATGAAATCTGCCATAGGCTGAAGCAGTTAGTAAGTGCTCAAGAAGAAAGGATCACCAGTTTGCAAAGTTATTAATATAGGAAAGAGTAATAGCCCTTCTTTGCTTCCTCTTTATCCAATTTTATAAATTGAAGCTGTAAGTTACAAAGCTGTAATCTTCAATATGTCAAAGCCTGTCTCCTTGTGAGGAAGGAACTGCTTATCCGTCCTCTTTCAAGCTGTAAACACTTTTGAACCATGATTGAAGTTTACAGTCAAATACACCATAATTAAAGAGTAATGAACGCTTCTTAAAATGGGAATGTAATTAGAAAAATACAATAACAGCTATAGCTGGGATAGCCATTACTAAGGGGGGAATAAGTCCAGAGCTGCCATCTGGAGAATGTGTGCTTCCTATGTGGATATCATCTCATGTTGAGTGAAGGATTCTCGTTTCTTCTTGGGCTGTCCTGTCTTTGGATGAAATTCTGATCCTACAGAACTTAGTGTAAAACTCACGGAGATTTTGCTAGTGGACTTCTTTTAAGAATCAGTCATAGTTTTCAGAATTTTGGTTGCAAATTCTGTTAGTGTGTATTCACAGTAGCCATCTTGTTTTGAGTGCCTCACTTTTCTGCACATCAGATCTTGCAGACTGTTGTGTGTTTCCCTTCGCTGCAAGAACAGCATCATCTTGTCCCTGTCGCTTGGCCCTTCAAATCTCTTTGGGAATTGGCTATCTGACATTCTCTTTGGAAAAAACTGTAAAACTAAAATTGAATTAGCTCTCTGACCTCCACCTTCAGCATTCTTCCAGGCCAGAAAAAAAATGAGCAGGCAGCCCAGACTGGTGTGGCGCGTCTGGGCTGTTTGACTTGAAGGAGAAATAAACAGCTCTTATAAACAAGGTTCCAATTACAAAGCAAAAAGATAAAAGCAGTGAAAGGTGTATTAGCTTGTGCCTTTATTTAGTTTTTAAACTTTCTCTACCAGCTCCTGAGAATCCTGACACATCCATCTGTGGTATTCATAAAGCATCTGCCCTGCTTTTCTCACTGCTATCTTTGTGTGCTGCTGATGGTACTCTTGCATCTCACCAGTTCTTTGCTCCTCTGGCAATTCAGCTGTGGAACCCGGAATATGGTCTGGGGGCTGTAAAACTTTGCAGGTCTGGTAGTTTCTGAGCTGGGACATTTTCCATGCAACATCTTCCCTATTCTTCTGAACGGCTCATCACGTTTTTTTTGACCTCTGTTTCGTTCTCTCTGTTTCCTCTTTCATACAGAATGCTCAATTTAATAATGGGAGTTCAAGCAGGGTAAAAAAGGAAATGTAGATGATATTGTGGAGGAAACCCCAAACCCAACGCACGTACTCTGGTCGTTTTGTGGTATAATTTGTGCCAGTAAGTGGGTCACGTTGCTCCCTCAGCACTGGGATTTGCACGTGTGTCATGGCTGACAGTTTGCTTCGTGTTCTTTTTGTAAATGTCAAGGTAACAAGTAAACAGCCACATCCTAGGCACTGCTAAAGCAGCTTTAGGACTACAGGCTACGTGCCATGGCACTCATTAAATAGTGCCCTAATTACCTCAAGTTTCCCAGTGTAGGAGTTGTTACTGTGACGGTGCATGGACCGCTGTGCAGCTGCCATAAAAACAAGTCACTGGGGTACGTCAGGCACAGTGGTGATGGACTGAGAATGGCTCTTGGTTAGTTTTAGTTAAAGCCCCTCAGTGACAGAAAAGAAAACGGGGCGGAAAATTGTGTGTAAAATCTTTAAGCTTTTTAATAAGTGTTTGCATTTCACTTCACTTTTGTGTCCTTTGTATCTATTTGCTTTGGATGGTGGAGAAGAGGGCAGTGCTGGTGAGCTGGTGAGACGCTGGTGGGTGGGTGAGTGGCCTTATGTCTCCTCACCTGTAATGTCTGATGATGAAGACTGAGGAGAAGCATTACCAAATCAGGCTGGCAAAAATAATTTCTCCATTTTGTATGCAACCCAATGAGAGGTAGGGTGTGTTGTTCCAAACAAGTGCAATTGTGAGGGTTGAAGCAGTATTACTGAAGTAAGAGCATGCACATTCGGCTAGAAATGGGAAACATAAACCTTTTCACTTAGCAACAAATGAAAAGAACTCTTCAGAGATAGGCAGCAGGCACAGTTCTTTCATATTAAGTCATAAGTAGCATATAGTTGTTTGTCTAACCTTCACAACTTTTAGCCTCTGTACAGCAGATGCTAATCCACCTGAAAATAGAAAGTCTGAAGCTTGCGTGTTCACCCCTGCTTTATATTTTGAAGCACTATATGTATAAAAATACGTATATAAATATGTAGTACAGGCCTCATTAGTGGTAATCCCTGACCCATTTTGTTTGCATCATGCACAGCTGACTACCATTTATCTGCTGTCCCTCAGTGTCCATTTTGTACTTATGCAGTCATGTTTCTCTTGCTGGTGAGCTGGGTGTGCAACTGGAATCACTCTGCACTCTGCACTCACAGGCTTCCTGCATACGCCATCTGTTATCTGTTTTTCCTTCCTTAAAGCAGGGTATGTGTAAACGTTGTTGCAAGGTGGCTTGAATTTGAAAGTCTTCCTGAAAATCTTACAGAAGCTGCAAAAGGCAGTGCAGCTTTGTAAGTCATTGCCTGTACCTGGTGTATTTTCTGCTCGGATCCAGAGCAGAAAGGTTCCAGAGCACTTTTATTTACAGTGACTAAATATTTGGAGAATAACGGCCTCAGACAGGTGGTGTGAGATCTCCGTGTAGAGGTATTTGTTGAGGTAGCTCACTTCAAAATTACTTTGGCAAGCCACTGTTTGTTGCCTAACACTCTCTGCATTATGTTCCGCAGGTACCACAAACGGATCCCAGAAATGAAAGGTTCCTTTGAAGTGCATTCAGGCTTTTGGTAGTAGGATTTGGAGGTGTTTTGGAGTAGGTTCATTTGCCGTGGCAATGAAGTATGAGGGCATATATGGATTTAAGGCCAGCTTAAAGAAAGACTTGCGAGGAATCACAGAAGCACTAAGGTTGAAAAAGACCACCAAGATCATCTAGTCCAGCCATCAACCCATCATCACCATGCCCACTAACCCATGTCCGTAAGACAGGAAGTGCATTGCAGTGGATGTATTGCCTGTGTTTGTAACACCTGTAAGAAGGGCTCCTTCACACTCTAGTGTTCCAGCAGCCACTGGATCTTCTCGTTAGCTTAGTGAAGTCAACTGAGACCACAGTCAGATGGTAAGACAACATATAGGTAGGTGCTATGATTGCAAAGGGAGGGTTCAAAAATGGGAGGAAACTAAATGCTTAAGCACAGAAGTGCTAGAAAGAGAAACTGCTCTAAATACTCTGAATTCCTGATGGTCCTTGGCATGGTTAAACTAAAGAGTTTATTCCTGATCATAACTGCATGTTTAATAACATCTGGTGACTTCACTGCGTCTAAAAAGGTTAGGCAGAAACAAAATGTATTCTGCTTAAAACAGTGGAAAGGAAAACATGGATATAGACGAGGGCTTCATCTTAGCTGTGGTGTCCAAGGCAAGCCTCTGTAACTACTGAGCCATTTCTTCCTGGGCTGTTATCTCCGTGGACTTCCCTGCACAGCTTTTATTGTAGCAGGATGTGGGTACAGGAGAAAGATTAGCTCTGAAAAACAAATTTTAAAATAATTGCTTTAGAGCGATTTTGAAAGACTTTTCCCTCTGTTCAACTATTAGATGGAAGTGTCCTGCTGATGACTCCAGCATATTTTTAAATTGAATAATTAACGTGGTTAATGGGAATTCAGCAGAATTTTTGTTAGCAATTGCTGTATTTACTGATCTCCTAGAAGGTGGGATGATTCAGAATCTTTTAGTGCCCCAAAGCGGAGGATGATTAAAACCCTACACTCACAACTTGAAAAAGAATTGGATACAAATTCTGTAGAGTGAAAATGAGAAAGCTTCAGTGGAAAATCATGGTGGGGGAAAGAGGGAAAAACAGAAGTTTTAAGCACTAGATACCTATGAAATTACACAACTGAGATACTCGCTTCTATGAAATTGCAAATTTTTGAAGATTTCCTTCTTTTGTCTCATTTTGCATGTGACCAAGGCTGCCTTCTTCTGGAATCATCTTCTGTCTTTGCTTTGCTTTTAGCAAGGTTTTGCTGCTTGCTGCACAGAGGGTGGGTTTGGCTGGTCTGTCAGCAGGGTGCTCCCCAGAGCCACATGGCCGCTGAGTGAGGAAAGATGCAGTGATCACGCACTGACACAGAGTGAGTGCTGTAGGAGTCAGCTGCTGAAAATTAGGTATGTGGTAACTTATCAGGTGAGCTGTGCCACAGTGAGGACTTTTGTAAGGCTTTTTTGGGGGGAGGGTTAGCTCATACAGTCAGTGATGCTTCTTTCCCTAGGAATATGTGATGAGCAAATACATACCCTGGACATTCTGCACAGTGTTTTTATGGCAGTAGCAGGCTACAGGGCCCTGCTACTACATGGAGTCATAGGGCCTACCTTTATCTTTGGTGTAATCGTTTTTGTTGCAGAATGCCATTCTGGATACAGACTGCTACTTACGTTCCATGTATCACTTACTATGTATCGCTTACGGTTGCTTGACAACAGGGGGCTACTGTTTGCCTTTGAAATTAGTTCTTACAGTAATGAAACTACTAACCACTTTCTTTTCCAAGCACAAGAGGTATTAACATTCCCTTTTCCTCCTCTGGAGGGAACAAAGAAACAAGCTGCATGTGACAAATACTTGTCCTATCATTTATTTCCCTACAGGAAGATGTGCTGAGGTGACTGAGTGTAGGATGAGAAACCAAAGAGAACAGGTGGTGACTTACTGATCTCATTTCCAGTGTCCCTAAAACAAGGCTAATAATTAACCTGTATAGCAAGTGCTCTTTCTACAAGGGTGTAGTGGACACTTGGGACTTCACCAGTGGCTTCAGAGGACTAGCAATCAAGCTCACATTGATGCAAGTAGGACAGGGCTGGATTTCTCCACACTGACAAATTCTGCCTTCTAAAGTCATGGGTGTGTATTTATAAAATTGTTTACAGGCTTAGAAAATGCTGTACAAAAGCAAACAGTGTTATTATTTGTCATTTTAGAGCCACCCTTTAGTTTGCGGTAGGGTATTTGTCATGAAATCAGGAATCTCTGGAGAAGTCATGTCTGTTCCCTTAGAAATTTGTGCAGTCCAAAATGCTGACTAATGGGTCCAAAGCAGTGTGACAGTGGGCTGGGCATTGCCACCAGTATAATCTTAAATTGCTCTGACTCTTCTCAAGCAGTGATTTCTTCCAAAACTAAACACAGACCAATTGTTGTTGATGAAGGGCAAAGTACTTTATTTCCAGTAAACAACTGTGGATTAGTTAAGTCAGTGGCTTTCATGAAATAATCCTAATACAATAAAAGAGTATTTATGTTTTGCTGTGCAGCAAAGCAACGTGTATGGGGACCAGCATGGGCAAATATCCACACCACTGTATCATGGTAGTTTGGCAGCCTTTCTGAGTTTTCCTAGGACCAGAGTAGCAGAAACATTGCAAGTCAGTAATTTTGCACAGTGGCAGGACTCCGAGGAAAATTTATGCTGTATCTGTTGGGATCATGTCTGCCTCTAGCAAGTAATGTTGTTTTCTGTCCTGTGTCAGTATTCTTCTGGAGACAAATCTACAGCAAAGTAAAACAGAAATAGCAGGGACAAACAGAGAGAAAAACAGACTGAAAATGCTACTCTCATTGAGAGGCAGACTGCAAATACATTCAGTGATAGAATGACCATTGTGTACCCATTGCTCACAGCAAGTAGGAAAGAGCAATGATTTCTCCTGCTAGATATGCCTCAAGACAAGCATTGCCAGAAAGCAGATGGGCAGGAAGGCCAAAGAAAATCTTGTCTCGTTTCCATCTTCTGCAAGGTGTGGAAGGCGAAGGCTGCAGTGTCTTCTGATGAAAGGCAGCAGGCAGGACTTGAGATTCTCTTCCAAGTTTCACAGCAGTTGGTATTTTTTTCTGTATCTGGCTTTGAAAAATGCATGATAAGTTCAGTTTTCTTCTTAAGTAACAGCTTTAGAAAAGAGAGCAAAGAAGTGAACATAACAATACACAAGACTTGGAATTTAAACTAGCCCATTATTTATTCCTCTGAGATTTTTTTGGCTGGCTGGCTAATTGTTTTACTTTCTGTATCGTGGTAGCTCTCACATACTTTCTCATACTGAGTATCCCTGCAGAGGAGCGTTTTCGTCAAAACACTTTTTCCCCCCCAAAACTCTGGGAGGTAATATATTATTGTACCACTGCAGTGCCATGCTTGGAAGCATAAATTGGCATCTGTGTGTTAAGTACTTGACAAGTTATGATTCCCCAGATTATTGCCCCCAAAAGATTATGCTGGGAATTCCAATGCAGTGATTATTCATGTGATCAAGAGTTTTAAATGTAAATACATTTTTATGGGGCTAAAATGATACCAAATAACTTAAAATATTTAGGAGATATATATATATAGGGATTTCTGGATTCTTTTTTTTTTCTACTCTAGGTTTTGTTAATAAATCCTACTATCACTGACTGAGCCTTCCCACAATCTGTATTTTTTCTTGTCCTTTGTGCCCTCCTGACTCTTCCTTCTTTGGAAAATCATGATCCTGGAATTGTTGGTTTTGAGCCTCAATTTCAAATTCCAGGAAAAAGCATGTATTTAGATCTGAGTATGTCTCTCTATGCTTAAAAGAATAATTGTTGCTTAATAGTTAAAAGTTATTTTAATTAGTAGGTATTAAAGTGGAAATAATGATGCTTTATCTGGTTTCAAAGGTACTTGTAATGCACTTAAGAATATAGTTTGTTCATATGCTGTAGAATTATTGGAAATTCCGATCTGTGTTGGTAGACCAAAGTTCAGTTTGCTGTTGTAATTACAAGATATTTTTTTTATGGATGGGAATCTTTGCAATTTTAGCTAGCTATTAATATCTTGAGCATCTTGGGATTTAGGAAAATATCTTAGTTTAGCATTCATTTAATCTGTTTTCATTTCCATAAGCCTTCATGGCATATTATAGGATTGATTGAATGAATGACATTTATGAATTTATGATCTGCTATCTAAGCTGGCTTTGCTACTCCAGCGGCTCACTACGTTAGCATGCAACATTTTTGAATTAAGTTTGCATTAAAAGATAATGTTATTCATTTGCATGTGCCAAACATGATGCTTAATTGCTTGTGAGAGAAGATTCCCAGTGTGCATCCCGAGTATGCACATGAGAGGGAAAGGAAATTCTGCCTTGAATTGTCTCATCTTCCAGCACTATTGTCAGAGGGCAAGTAAGGCAGTGGGAAGTTCCTCTTCTCTTGTCCTACAATTGCAAAAAAATGCAGGTTATCCTTAAAACTTCTGTGGGAAGTTGGATACAAGGCACCATTTCCCTGCAGTTTGTTAAAACTGCCCCTGACTTCCAAAGGACAGGTGAGGAGGCATTACTTTTGGGGCAGCCTTCATAGCTCTGCCTTTTCACTTTGCCTTTTATTGGCTGCTAAGTTTTTACTTTTGTACACATTAGCCTGTACTACTAGAAAATGTTGGTAACAATGAGAAGCATATAAGATGAGAAATAGCTTATTTATACCTAGGCACCTTATATTGCCAGGATTATCCAAAGTGACTGAGTGCAGGTGATGACCCACCTTTGGAGGCTCTGTCTGCCATTCCTGAATACTAAAATTTGAGCTACTAGTATCTGTTTTCAGTGTTTCATGTTGTTTAGTTTCCCCAGCCTGTTTTATGCTTTCATGTACGTTATATACAAAGAAAAACCTATTTTAAGAGCTGTTTAAGAACTGTATCTTCCGTCTGGCTTGCAGTGCATTTCTGGAAGGGAGGGGAGAGAAACAGAGTACTGTCTGAGGTAAATTTGATAGTAGAAGATGGGATAAAACAAGAGCACTTAGACTAATTTAATTAATGCCGTGGTGAATTTAAGAATATGGTGTCCCCTGCAAGCATAAATGTAGATCAGTAGCTGAATTAAGGAAGCAGTATTAGGCTGCACCTGTTGGGTATCAAACTGAATTCAGACCTTGTTCAGTCGTGCAGTTGGGACTGGCAGTTGCTGAAGGGATTAAATTATTTAAAGCCTTCAGCTGGCTAGTGTAGGCTAGCAGTAGCTTATAAAACACTTAATCTATTTTTTTAATCTGTTCATATGTTTGCTTTACTTAGACAGTAAAACTATACATGACACACACCTGCCGCATTCTGAAGCTCCTTTGTCAGATAGCTTAAATGTATCAATTAGAGCGGCCTTTAAACTGGAACCATTTGGGTTTCTTTGACAATACGCTTTTTGTCAGCCCGTGAGTTTGCTTTGATAAACTCAAAACTAAACATGAGGTATGCAGACATAAGGTTCTTTTTTTTTTCCCCCACAGTTTTCTCTAGAGGCGGTTCCCTTCTAAAAGGCAAAAATCACTGTCCAAATAATTAATTTTCACAATTACCATTTGATTTGTGATTTTAAAAGGAGAAATTAATGCCAAAGAGTTTGGCATTCTGGAACTATTCTTGCAATGTGTTTAAACCAGTTCAAAAATAGGTGATGCTGTTTAGCCTGTTACGTGATATGTCACTTGTTTCTAGAAAGCTTAGAGTAAGTAATGAGTAGTTACATTATGGATTGGACTGAAAAGCAATCTGGATAGCTGTGCAACACAGGATTAACCAGGTAAATCCTCTTAGGTTTGATTAGCCATTGCTTAGATCTACACTTTAGTTTGTCACTGGTTGCTCCTAATAATGACTTCTTTCTGTTGAAGTTGATTGTTCTAGTTTGTTTTGTATCTTACCTTTTTTGTCGAAATGAAGAAACACTGAATGAACTTTATGATCTTCCAGATAATAAGCACAATAACACCTGGCATCAATTCAAGAAAAGTCTTTTTAATAATAAAATTTGCATGCAGTTAATTTCTGTTTTGTTCAGCAGATGATGAATTGCATCATCTTATTTGGCCTTCGATGGTAAATTACAGAACAAGTAGGCATATGTATCTGCTAACAGGGGTGAGTAAATGCTTATTCATGGAGATCAGATGATTTCTGCAGCATGCTTTTCATAGAAAGCATATGTTGTTGATATTTCTGTCCATGCTTTAATTGTCCTTCTTTCTCATTACACTGTGAAACGGGGATTTTTATTTCCGTAAAATGAGCTTTTGTAATATAATCACTACAAAATAACCGAGGTTTTAAAATTTTATTTATTTTTTAACTGTAGAATATGCTACTCCTTAGGAGTAAGAAAGGAGAGGAAGCAGAAGTAAAAAATTCAAAGGCACCCCCACCTCAAGGCACAGAAACTAATGGGCATTCTAGGAGAGCAGCTAGATGGTGCAGCAAAATAATTGTAACAGAAAGAAAGAGAAGATTCCAGAAGATACGGAAGGAGTTGGGCTTTTCAGTGGGTGGTGATTAGTTCCATCAGTGCTGGGTTTTCATACAGGTGTGCAGTGTTTTGTGCGTTGCAGGGCAAGGCTTTGTGTTTAATAAGATCTATGGAGCATGAAGTCTGAAAGACCACTATCTTGCAGTTTTTATTACTGCTTTTGCAGAGCAATTTGTTATATATAACTAACTGCAAGTATTTCTTCTATAGTATCATTTGTTCTGTAGGAAGGCATTAAATCTGAAATTCTCTTTCACCTTGAATGACCTGGGAAACTTGTCCTCATCTGTGATTCATCTAACATGAGCTATAAGAATGAATAGGGCTAGCTGCTGTTGTGTTCCGAGGCCAAAGCAAAGTAAAACTTAATTATAATAGAAATTTAATTCTGAGAGTACGAAGCACTGTAATAGAGAATCGATTGAGTGTTATGGTGTTTCTGAAACCTGCAGGAAAAGACAAACCAGAACACTAGGTCTAACGGAAAAGCAGGAAATGAAGGTGAGGAAATGCTACCTTACAGCCTTCTTATTTCTAAAGCTGAAGCAGGAGCTCATTGGTTCCTGTGAAGGATGAGAGCTACTCCAATTTGCTCCCTCCTGACAAACCCATCAGTGACCACTGCAGCAGCGACGTGCTTGGAGCACAGCCTGTGCCCCACACACCTCTGTGGGAGGCAGCGATGGCAGCGGCATGGAGAAACCCTGGATCCCAGAGTAAATCAGAATTATGGTACAGGGAGAGAAAGAAAAGGGGCTTGACCTTTGAGTGTGCAGGACAGAGTGCTCTGAGTGCTGAATAACAGTCACACAGCCCAGGAGAATAACGTGTTCTTAATACAGGATAAAAAATGATTAAATGTGATTACTTTGAACAGTCCTAGGTTTCTAAAGTGCTGGCTGCACTAAAGGGCTGTGAAGTTTAATACCTTTTCTTCAGTGAAAATCAAAATTTTGCTGATAATACCTACGGTTTTGTACTGCCAGACTGCTACAGGGCTCTGTTATTTCCCTGAATTGTGAAGTGAACTTACAGTAAAGCTTACTAATGGGAAAAAATCGCATGACTTTCCATCATTCCCCTTCGATTCCTTGGCTGCTTTTCAGTCCTGCCCTACTGCCGACATAAAGCAGTGACATAAAGCAACAACAGCTACTGTGGACACAGGGAGTGTGGTCTGGCCCTTCCTCAAAATGACATTGCAAGAGGAAATTCTGATCATGATGGAAAAACGTGTCGCTGTGCATCTCTCTTGCCATGAAAAGGATGGTTTGAAAATCATTCAAAAGAGCACGGCTTTGGCAAAATACCATCGGTTTGTTGCTAGGAAGAGCAGGATAATCTAGGTGATGGCTGGGTGCAGCTCCACAGGTCTGCTGTTCCTAGTGGCTGTCACTCCCATCCTGCTAAGCAGCATTTGATGGAACTGAGCTATATGGTGATTGCACACTTGGCAGTGAGCATGTTTTTGCTGAGCTACGGCTTGGTCAGAACCTGGTACTGAGGCATTTTTAGTTAGCTGCTGGAGCAGCTGGCCTAGTGAGACACTCATCTTCTGGAGCTTTAGTGATGAGAAAAGACCATCAATGGAAGGGGAAGCAGCATGGTTTTGTTAACGTGCGCATGATTTGCAGTACTTGCACGGTGCTGGGGATGGGATTATGTCTGAAGGGTTCCCATACAGAATAAAATATTAGCAGAGTTTTTATTTTGATTAAAACCTAAATTAGGTTCAGCATGTTTTGCAGAATTTACCATTCTTTTCTGGGAAATACTGATTAAACCTGGTTTTCCATTAAGAAAGACCAATTCAACTGAATTGGAAGGATTCATGAAAGTACAGTGACTTTTTTATAGGCATTTACAATAAATAATGTCATCGTGTTGCAATGTAATCAAACAGTTGCATGTAAATCACCTTTTTCCCAATGTACTTCTGTTCCATCACTGCTGGGGCCGTCTAGATACGTCTTGAAGGATTTTTTTCTTGGCTGTTTAAGGCAAGTCTATCTGGGGATGAGTTAGCTCGTTTCCGAGCACCAGCTAAGCAAGGCTAGTAAGCAGAGGATTAGAGGGAACAAATTATTTTAGGGTTTCTGGGAAAAAGTAGTAAACTTCTCATTGTTATTTCTGAAATTAAGGATTTGGGTGCTTTTGTGGACTTGAAGTTAACTAATTTGCAAGCAGTGCTGGGTATATTTCATGTCACAGCTTACTTTTAGTTGTAAAAATGTATGGTTTCTACACTAGATAAAACAATCCTCTGAGCTTGTTCACCCACTTTGGAATAGGGTGAAAAAACAGATTTCACTTTTTCATGTTAAATTAGTTTCAAAATTAAGGCTTGAATTAGAAAGTTAGAAAGAGGTCTCAAAATATAAATCACTTTTGAAGCTCCACAACTTTGTTGGTTGTATAATAAATGTCAAGCTATAAAAATTAAAACCTGGGAAGAAACTAAATGAAGAGCAATATACAGAAAGAAGCTTTGCCAAAGATGTGTTCATGAGTAAGCTTGGTCCTACAGCCACTTAGTGAGGATGATGATAAGGTACAAAAGTCAATGTAAAGTAATTGTAAATAACATAAATGCAATCGATGCTGGAAATGATAGCATTGAGTGCTCGTCCAGAAGGCATTCTGAAGGCTGCTGCTGAAATACGCTGGTACTGAAACGAAAGGGGAACAGGACAAATGATCAGGTTGCTGCAATCCTGATACTCCGTCGTCATTATCAGAAGTACAACCAGGAGCTGGGTTTTTGGTGTTTTTTTTTTTTTTGTTTCTTAGGTACGCAAACCAAATCAGTTAAAGGACAGGAGTTAACCAGCTTAATTTAAGCACCGCTTAGTGCAAAGGCTACAGACAGTGATTAAATTAGTTTTAAGTGCCTGATGCTAACACACACCATTGAAGAACTAGGTAACTATTGTATTTTTAATTAATGTGATATTCTGTGCTTGGAATTGAAATATGAGAAAATTAAAGAAGTAATTATTGAACTCAACTAGTGCTTTTCCATATCATCTGCTGAATGAAATGCTATTCTGGCTTAAAAGCCTTATATAAGCATCTAGAGCAATCTTTCACACATGTAATTGATACAGCTGTTTAATAAAATATGAATGGAGAGCGACTCACGCCCTGCTGTGAAAGAGTAGTTAGTTTCTAGTGTAACAGATGAATTTGCATCTGTTGAAGGAATGCATTTAAATGGTAAAGAATGTTTGATGATTGATGGTTGCATAGGTAGAACCAAGATACTTACGCTGCTTTTAAGTTCACCAGTACGTAGCTGCTGTGGTGCCGGACAGAAAAGCAACGTCCATGTTTTTGTGGCAGCTCCCTGTTGTTCAGGGAAGGGCTCCTGAGGCAGGTGGGCAGCTGGTGTGCTGGTAGGCTCTGCCTGGAGTGCTGGCCAGCACTGGCTCCTTTTTCCTCATGTACCCTTTTCCTATCTGAACCCATCTGTTGTCTCTCATCTAGTACTTAGGTAGCAAACTCTCTAGCATTTTTTAAGAAACTCTTCTCGTTTTGTGTATTAGGTGACTTCTGACCCTGAAATTCTGGTCTATAACTGGGGCTGCTCTACTGGCACTATTGTTTCTACACCTATTAAAATTAATGCTGATATCTCATGCGTTTATAGTGACTCATTAATTAGTAATTTAATTTATGCATGGTGATGGTGATTGAGTTTTACATAGTAGTTATACACAAAGCATCAGGAGATGCTTGAATGAAAAAGGAACTTTCTTCTCTGCTCTTACTAGCTGAGAACATAACAAACAGGATAAAAAAATATGCGCAGATTTTCTTCAGTAACCAGTAAGTATCTGGAGCCTTTCTCATCCTGGAAATAATTTTGCTGATCACAATGGGTTTGTATCAGGAGCCCGCTTGGCCAACAGTGCTTGTGTTGTCCACAGCCATCCATTAGCTTCAGTGGGGTGTTGTGGTTTCAGCCCCTGATGCTGCTGGTCCCCTCGCCCTTTCCTGAGGATGTTGTGATTACGGCCGGTGGTGCTGTGGGTGATGACAGTCATGTTCTGTGACAGACGATCCGGAAGGCAGAACGTGGTGTAAGGGGAGGTGCGAGGCATGCAGAGGAAAGCAAAAGGCAGCTGCTAGCAGGAGGGCTCCTTCTGGCGTGCTGCTGTAGGTGGGGTTTGGTGCTGTGTGTGATCCCTGCGGCGCTGCCATGCTGAGTGCTGAAGCTGGATGCCCAGGGCTGCCCAGACACCTGCACCCTCTGCTTCCTTGGCCTGGGGCTGTGTTCCGCAACACCTTGGCCTCCTTCCCTTCCCTGTCATCTGTCTTCACAAGGCACAGATTGATGTGAGTAAAGCCAGACAAAAGCAGGGCTTAAAATATGTTCAAAGAATTCATGTATGTTAAAAAAAAAAACAACTCCATTCAAACACCCTGCTGAGCGAGTAGTGCTCTCTTATTGCTCCTTTTCATGCTGTAATATCAAGGCATTTCAGTCTGAGCCCTAAAACCTGCCCATTTAGCTATAACCTTGAGCTGCTTTTAGCTATTTGGTGAAACACAGGTGATAGGTGACAGGCTTCCTCACGCGATGTCCTGTCAGCACTTTTTGACTGATTGTTCAGAATAAAAATGCCTGTGCTTCATGCACTGTGAGCATTTACTGCAACAGGGCTTAACATTTACAAAGCTGAATTGAAAAAGTTTGGCTGTGTTCAAACTGTATTTTTTTCTCTTTTAAACATTATTTTGTAAACTGCATATAGAAAAATAAGTTTGTAGGAGTGCTTTTTCTTTTTTGAACCAGGAAATTATGAATTAATTTGCACATTGAATAATAATTGCCCAGAATAGCTGTGCATTTTCTTCTTTTTAAATATGGCACAATAAAAGTTCTTCAATCCCTGGCAGACATAACAGGTGGCAGCACATTACCTTATTTTAGAGAGATGCAGCTTCTATAAGAAAGCAACTTATCTGCAGATGCTCTTGAAGTTCAGTGAGCATTAGACCTGCATAAACTGCAGTCCCAAGCCACAAGTGTGGTGCTGGCAGAACCCAACGTTTTTACAACAGTTCCAGTTTTCTGCTTTTCTTGAGAGCTTCGGTCTCTGTCAAATAACATCTAATCTGATGATGAGGGCTTTTATTTTTTGTTGCAAAAGCCTGAGGATAACGTAACATCTGCATGTATGTATTCAGTAGATTCTCATTATGATGCAGCAAAGCTCAGTCGTCTTGGTGCAGTGGTAATGTCAGATGCTCTGCAGTCTCTGCTCCTTCATTTTCTCACCTGTTGCATCTCATCACCATTCACTGTGCTGTGGGACGTGACACGATGTCTATAACCATATATAAAAGGTGTGGATTTGCCATTTTCCTGTCCACTTCTGCTCCCTCACCTTCTATTAAACATCAGCACATCTATATGCAGGGTGGTAGTCTCTGTTCCAGTAACACAGTGCCAATTATATCAAAATGTCATAAAGCCAGAAAAATAAACTGACTCCTGACTGCCTTCACCCCGATTGTAACATAAAGGCAACATGGATGCAGAAGGTAACAAAAAATAAGTGCAGATTGGTTTTGTAATACTTGGAAAAAAATCAATTGGAATACTTGTGTATGTGAATAAACAAATTCATATGAGAACACATTCTTTGCTAAACGAGGAAATGTTTTTTCCTTGCAATGGTTTGATCTTATTTCATAACTCGTGTAATTAGAACGTGTCTTTTCTGTTGTTCATTTCAGACCAGAGTCTCTAATGTGGTAATTTAAATATTTGACGAATGTCAGGTAAAAATATTCTTCTAATGACATCTCAAGGGGGGAGATGAGGAAGACTTTAAGATATAGCTGCTTTTAAAAGCAGGAAAACACAGGGGTGAAAGTCCTGTGGGAGGCTGCAGGGCTGGGAGCCCTCTGTGCTGACTCGGTAGGGCTGCTCTCAGGGCAGCTGTGAGCCGCAGACAGGTGAGTAACAGGACCTTGCAGGCACACCTGGCTGTGCCCACGTGCTTCCATGGTGAGGTGCTGGGGCTGCCCTCCAGCAGGTCTGCTACAAGCATGGATGCAGTTGAGCACTGCCGGGACACAGCTACGCTTTGTAGAATCGTAGGGGCTGGAAGCAAGCTCTGGAGTCCAAGTTCCCTCCTATAGCAGCAGGGAGGGAGGTGTCAGGGAAGGTAGGGGTGCTCCTCTTTGCCACACAGCACGGACCCCTGCCTGGAGCCAGTGGATCTGACCATTTCCTTCAAAATGCTTTGGAATGCACACTAACAGTGCATCCCCTGTAATCCTTAGGTTTTACTGAAGTCATTAGACTACTAATAAGCATCAACTCATTGAGTAACAGAAGATTATGTTTAAATTCAGTAGTTTGACGGCCCGCTTCTGTTTAATGACGTTTGTTTGTAGGAATGGTGCATTCTGGAAAGTGAGGTCAGCCAGAACATTTGTGGTGTTCATCTGTCTGCAACCCTTGATCTTGCAATGTATCAGCCACTAAAAAAAGAAGCCATTGCTCAACTGTAAAAATGAACTGGTCGGTAATATTAGTGGATGGCACCCTGTGAGTATTCATAAGGGTAGGGTAGAAATGATGCTCGTTTTTAAAACAACAGTAAAAAATACAATCTTTTCTATTAAAAGATTTACAGGCCGACACTGCATCATAGGAATTTGAGTTTGAAATAAGCTTGTTTTTTTCTTTTTTTATTTTAGCAAGTTATTTTTCTCTGTCATAGAAGAAAGTGTTTCAGTGTATTTGTAGTTTTTTAAGTAAAAATACGTTTGTCCAGTGTTTTGCTATTGCTTATTTGGTAACCAGTTGTTGTTACAACTTGAGTGCTGGATTAAATGTAGGTGATAGTCAGCAATGTTAAAGCTGCGTTTTCTGTTGCTTTTAATCCATCAATATGATTCTAACTCTTATAATTATCTCTCACTGACTGCTTTAGGATTTTATCTTCAAATTCCCACAGTTTTGTTGTGTAGTATTCAGGTACTGTAAAATATCCAATTTGTCCTCACCAGGTACCTGAAAAACAGAAGCATTGCATTTTGGTGCCTATTTAACTTTTGTTAGTCTTAATGATCTATTTTGCTGCTGGAAAGAGAGAGGAAAAGTGTGGATGTGGTGTATACTTATGTGAAAGGCACTCTTAGACCACAGTGCTTAATAACTGAGACCAGCCAGTGTCCAACTGTACCTTTACATCATCACTGTACGTTTCATGAAGATCTCTGTGGATTTTCTAATGAATGCATGAGGAGTGATCTGCTTCTGAAAGCGGAGAACATCCTGGCAGAGCCAGCAGCGTCCTGCGTAAAGAACGAGGGATCAAGGTGCAGCAAGACAACAACCCCAAGCTGAAAAACAAACTGCAAATGCAAGCATTACCTGAGAAATATGCCATGCTGCATCATCTCTTACATGACCCAGTAAAGACACTTAAGCTGCCTTTTTGCTGCTTGAGATGTAAGTGTCACTCTTACAGTGTAGTTATACAGCTTCCCCTGATGGTGTGAAAGGTAAGGGCTGTGCCCGGACTACTGCTTTACTTTGGATGAAGTGTGCATTTCTGAAGAGACCTCTTTGTGAATCCTAATTACCATGTTTTGATTGCATTGCAGAGCAATGAACTTGCCTTGGAATGAACAAATGTTATCCTTTCTGAGTTAAACTAAACCAGAACCAGTTGTGGTCCAACTGTCAGTGGCATCAGTACGCGTTTAGTATGGCTTGCAGATCCTCAGCGCTCACCCTGCTGACCCGCTTCCACTGGGTTGCATCAGAGGGAGCATCAGAGGCTTCCTGTGGCTTAATTTTAGTGACTCACACAATCACAGAATGGCTTGGGTTGGCAGGGCCTCAAAGATCATCTAGTTCCAACCCCCCTGCCTGCTCCTTGTCATGGTCAATGTGCTACAGCTTGGGTGACCACTCCTGCAGTGCTCATAGCAGCGCGTTTCCAACCATCGCACTGCTGAGTTCTTTGGCCTTCTTCATTTCTACCCAGAAAACCAAACTGAGGTCCGTGCAGCTCTAACCGCTGCACTGAGAAAAGCTCTGCCTTCCTCTTTGTGTCAGCTCTAACACTTGCTGAACTTACTGAGCTCATTCGACTCACTGAAGAAAGCTGTAGGCACTTTTTTGCATGGGGGTGCTTCATCTGCTAAGTGAGAGACTCAGTGCTGGAGGGGAATCATCGGGAGAATCTATCTGGATGCAGGGAGAGGGGATCACTGGTTCATGGCATCGCCCTCCTATGTTAGCAGCTGGGAAGGTCCAAAGGATGGAAGCACAGCCCCAGGGCCCTGCCTTCTGACTGCTGAGTATTGCTTCCCTCATAGAGAGCAGCCCTGTTCAGGACACTGATGCTCAGGTTCATTCAAGCGTTCGGAGCCTGGCAGATGTAAACAACTCACGAGCCGATATAAACAACTCGCAGTGGCCGTAAAAAGAATTTGGCGATGCAGCTTATAGCAGCTCAATGAGTAAAACAAATTGTTCCAGCCAAAGCGTTTTCTGTCTCTGTCTACGCTTGGGATTTTGATAACCAAAATAGCACAGTGTCACTGGTAAGTGTGCTGCCAAGGGCTTCGGGCCCGGGTTTGTCCTCACAGCTTCTTTTGCTGCATATTTTCACATCGATTAGAAATACCTTCTTCCATGGTTTCTGTTTCTTCTTTCTGCTCAGGGTGCTAACACCTAACTACTCTTCCCCTGAGCAGCATCACGGAAAGGAGGCAGAACAAAGAGCCCATGGAGGTGTGTGTTTCAGCGCTGAACTCTATCAATGAATGTAAATGCCAGGGGCCTCCTTGTGCCAGGTTAGCCAAGTGCCCTGAAACAGAGCAGCCCTTGCTTACAGGTGTCGCAGCATTAACCCCTCAGGTGCCCACCAGCACGGCGGTACGGCCTGGAGAAACGGGGCAAGGGCGTGCTTACTGTTTATCAGATGACAAAAATAAGGGAAATGCTTGAAATACTTCCTAAAAAGCCAGTTGTCAAAATATGCCAAGACAAATTAGTAGCTGAGGAGGGGTATATTTATTATTTCAGTAGGCCGTCAGCTTTCGTTGTTGCAGATGAAATACACGTAGGGATAGAATTGGTGGATACTGAGTGCTTTCCTTCCTTCAGTTGTTTTAGAGGTCGTGTACTTAACTAATCAGGGGTGGTTCTCAAAATGTAGGCACATAGATGGCACGTGAACGAACTGCGTATGCAAACAGTCGTGCAGGAAGCTGATTGTTTGAGGAGCGCTGTGAAGACAAGCGTTATTAAAATGTGTAATATTAGAAAAAGGTGCAACGAGAACTCTTACGAGCTATAATTTGCTAGCATCGTCTCCCACCTGTTTTTTCCCCACCCCTAAATTAAGAGTGAGGAAGACACGAGCGCACGTGGCTGTGCAAGCGCGGCAGTTGGCGCCGCTCCGGGCAGGAGGAGGGAAGCGCTCGGCTGGGGCTCCGCGCGCGAGCAGCGCTTCCTCCTTCGCCCCGCATCAGCTGAGGGCCGTTTAGGGTGAAGACGCCGTTCGCGGGAGTCGGCCGGACCCGCAGCCGACCGCTGCCGCTTCAGCGATGCGCGGCGTTGGGGGCGCGCACGGCGCTGCTTCGGCACGAGCCGAGCGAGGCGGAGCGCTGAAGTTCAGCGCGGGGCTGGGGCAGCCGCGCCGTCCGACGGCAGCCGCTAACGCGCGGGGATCGCTGCTGGCGGCGCGCCGCGTCTAGAAGGAAGGTCGGTGCGCACGGGTAGCCCGGGGCCGGGCGGGGCACCGCTTTCGTCCTCGCACGAATTTGGGGTGTGCAGTCGCCCTCGCCTTGTCACCTTCTAATCTGCGGGTCTGGAGGGCGGCTGTTCCCTGACGCCGGAGCGTCTGGGAGCGCCGCGCTGCCGGGAGCTAGCGGGACGGCACGGCACGGCACGGCACAGCCGCGGGGCTCCGCCGAGCCGCTCGTCCCGCGGGCGGTTCCGCACAGGCAGGGCGGCTCCACCGCGGCGCGCCAGGGCCGGGTGGGGGCGCTGCGGGCGCGGCGGAGGCGCGGGCCCGGCGGCGGGAGGAGCCCCGCGGGCTGGGCGCGGGGCCGCGGCGGAGCGGGGCCGGAGCCCGGCGCGTCCCGTCCCGTCCCGTCCCGCGGGTCCCCTCGGCGGGGCCTCGTCCGCCGCTGCGGGGCGACGGGCCGTGGCGGGCGCCGCTAGGCCGCCGCGAGCGGGGCGGAGGCGGGAGGAGGCGGAGGCGGAGGAGGCGGCGGCCGGGGGCGGGCTGGGTCCCTCCCCGGGAAGATGAGGCGGAGGCCCGGGCTGCCGAGCGGGCCGAGCCGGGGCTCTTCCCTCCCAGCCGCCAGGACAAGATGGCAGCGGCCGGGGCGGCGGCCGGAGCGGCGGGGCTGAGCGGCTGAGCGCGGCGCTTCCCCGCGGCGCTCCCGGACATGCCCGGCGCGGCGGCTCCGGCTCGGACGCCAGCGCGGCCCGATCTATGAAGGTGAGCGGGGGGCGGCGGGGCGGGGGGAAGGGCGCTGCCTCTTCCCGCGGGGGGCGGCGGGGCGAGGCCCGGCACCGCCGCCCGTGCGCCGATGAGCGCTGCCCGCCGCCTGCTCGGAGCGCGGCGTTCGGCCCGGGCGGCTCCGCTTTCCCCCACCCTCCCCCCCCCCCCGCTGCCGCCCGCGCCCCGAAGTTTCTTCTTTCCCGGCTCCTCGGCGGTGGGAGGCGGCTCCCCGCGCCCGCCGTGCCCGTTGCCGGCCTGTGCGGCGCGTCGCTGGCCGCCGGTTGCCGTAAACAAGCGCGGGGCCGCCCCTCCCGCGGGCTGCCGGGCGGGCTGGGGCTGCGGGCCGGGCTGCGGCTGGAAGCGGGGGGCGCGGGCTGTGCTGCGGGGCCGGGCCGCCCGCTGGAAATCGCAGCACAGCGTGTGATTAGCACCGTTGGAAATTGTGCGGTTTGGAGTTTTTTATTATTATGATTATGATTATTTTTCTCTTTTAATGCAAACCCCTCAGCCGCGAGTACTGCGTGTCTCCCTATCCAGAAATCACTTCTGTCCGGGCTGTACCGCTGTACGCTGTGGCCGCCGGCTCCCCTCGTGCCGTGTCGGTGCGGCGGTGCCGAAGCCGCTCCGCAGCCCTGCGCCCACCTTCCGCGGGCGGCCCTGCCTTGTCGGCACCGCCGTGCCCTGGGGCTGCGGGCAGCGGCGGCGCGGCGACGTGCGGTCGCGCTGCCGGTAGCAGCGCACGTTTCAGCGGTTTCGCTTCTGCGTTACCTTCCGTGCGTCGTGCGCGAAAAGTTTGTGCCCTCCCTGGCTTCACAACAACGCGGTGGTGCTCGGGCTCCGAGTTGCTTTCTGACGTAACGATTCCTTAACAGAATGACTTGTGGGAGGCTTCCGTAAGCTGAGTTTAAAATTCGCACAAGAAAGAGCTGTCTTGTAAGCGTGGCAGCCAGCAAAGAGATTAATTAAGCATCTGGAAAATAGGTCAAGGCTGTATTATGAGGCAGCGTGGTGAGATCGCAAGTAAATGGAGCGAGGTGTTACTGTGAGCTTAGCAGGAGAAAACGGAGCGGGACGGGGCAGCGGTGACAGCGCTGCCTGTCCCAGCACCAACCATTTATAGCAGCGCGCCGGGATGTGTTGCGACCACACGGAGCAGGAATGGCTTTTTGCGCACCGTGCTTCTCGCTGCCGGCTCGCCTTGTGCTGCTGGCTGTGCTCCTGCTGGGCGTGGCACGGCTGTGCCCAGGGGCTGTGTTCGGGGAGATGCTCTGACTGCGGGCTCGGCGTGTCTGCGTGCCTCGGGGTCACCTGGCTGCATCCCTGCAGTGAAGTGGGGTTAAAGCGCTGCTCAGGAGGCTGCCCCCGATGCTGGGCTCTGCTGCCATCTGAGGTATTCCTTTGTTTGAGGCTTCTTGTGTTTGCGTCTTCCCTCCCTCCTGCCTCGAAGGCGGCTCCCTACCAAAAGAGGGAAATGAGAGAGGCTACACAACGAGGTGCCGGGGACAAAATATCGGCAGGGTGTGGGGAGGAACTGCCTTCAGCCCCTCGTCCAGCAGTCGGCATCGTTCGTGGAGATCGTGCTGTTGGTGTGTGCTGCCCCTCGTGCTGTGCCTCGGAGCAGCAGCTTCAAAACAAACGTTGTGTTCTGGAGGGGATTTTCTAAAAGCTGTTTTTGGGTTGATTGCTCCCATTTAGCTCCCACCGACTTGAATGGGGGCTTCCTGGGGCTCGGTGCTTGTGTACCCCCCTGTGGGTAGAACAGAGGTAGAGAGGTGTCTGCTGACCCTCACCCAAACACGTAGGGTGGTTGAGCTCTCCTTCCCTAAACTTGCTTGGTTAGAATGTTTTTGTCCCTGCTATTTTAGGGAGTCATGCTCTTATGTTGGTTTTCTTTTTAACTTGCGTTTAAGCACAAATCCTCTTTTTGCTGGTTTCTGTTCTGCCAGTGGGCTGGTTATGTAAAAAGAGATGCTCTCAACAAAGCCTCGCTTTCAGAAACGAGAGTTTCGTTGTTGGCTTTTGTGTGCAAGCAGGAGAAACAGTGCACTGAAAATATTCAGTCCCAAATGATAGCACTGTGCCCTGTATTTCGGACTGATGTTAAATGCAGAGCTGTATGCTAGAACAAACTTTCTAGTTGAGCTGACGTTGATGCATTGTGGTGCACAACTGATGTGCATGTACCAGATAGCGTGGGCAGCACGGCTCTGGGGGGAGCAAATGTGGAAATGTCAGGGCTGGGGCGGCCTGCTTTGCTGACAGGTGGCAGGATGGGGCAGGTGACGCTGGCATGGTCCCTGATGGGGAATCTGGAAAAGAACAGGCTGGAAAGTAGGATGTCCCAGTGGCAATACCAGCGCTTCTCTGTTATGCGCTCACTGCTGGGTTTTGTCAACTGTTGTCGAGCTCCCATATCTCAGAAAGGCTTGCATGCTTCTGTTTTCCAAGCTTCCCCCTTCTCTGACTGCACTGCCTTGCAGCTCCACAAGAATTCCAGAACTCTTGGCATGGGATTCCTCTGGTGAAGAAAACATCCTTGTGCTTCTTCAGCAAAGTTATGAAGTTCCTCCAGATGGCCAGCTGCTAATTTATATAATCCAAATACTTATTTTGAGGCGGTCTCTTCTGCTTTCTTGTATTTGAAAATGAAGGGAGTGAGAGCTGAACTTGGCAGTGAGAACTTTCTACAAAATTCATGTCTCTGTTCCTAAGTCACTGAAATAGTATTTTTGCTTCTGCAGCCCTCCTGATTGACAATGGGAGGTGGAGTGGAAAGTTGGGATTACTTTTAGTTGGAGTCTTGGAAGAAAAAGTTGTTCTTGGGTGAGGTGTAAGAGATCTCCAGACACCTGGAACTTCAGAACTGTTGGGTCACACACGAAACCAAATAGGAAGAAATCAGCACGAATAAGTGCCGAGCCTTTTAGAGGCGGCGATGAGTGGGCAGCATGCCTTGAAGAGCTCTGCTGGCTCCATAGCAACGTTTAAAGCAGCGTTCAGCAGGCAGTGCTGCGAAATGGGTTAGTGCTGGGCTACCTGCTCTCACTTGTGCAGGCAGTGAGCACCCTCTAGTCAACCTGAACTAACTGGAATGAAGCATAAGGCTTGGGAAATCCCGTTACCTCTTCTTGGCTTTTTCCACCCCCTTTTAGACACCCGTTTAATTTACAGCTTCAGCCTCTAGCGTTAGAGAAGCTGAAGCTGTATTTCTTTTCAGAAGCACTGACTTCAGGATGGCGGACAAGCAGATGTGCTGCTTTTAATTAAGAGAGTGGGTCACTTTCTGACAAAATGAGGTCGATCTCTGTTTTAGCAGTGTTGCTTAAAAACGAGACTTGCCACATACCTGGAGCATCTCTTAAGCAAGGGAATTCAAGGTGTTTAATTCTGAATTTCTCTTACTCAGTGACTTGGAATCAATTTAAAAATTCACTCTGTCTCAGAACTCTCCCAATATTACTAACTGTATTTTCAGTAGACCCAGAAGTGTGTGAATTTTTGTATGTTTTTTTTCTTTTTCCCACCCAGTGTTTTCAGGAAACCTTAGAAACTATTTGTTTCCAAAGTGTGCCCTTCCTGCCGGCTCTGTTGCATTGTGCAGCATTTGGGTATAGCGGGATGGAGCCCAGCAGAACCCTGAGTTCAGGCTCTAAAACACAGCAGGAAAATAAGAGACAGTGAAATATCCACAGACAAAGCAGGTGAGCAAATATTTTGGTATATTTTTAGTATCATCAAAGCTACAGCAACTACCCTAATGATTAAAAATGAAATGGATTGTTACGTGCAGATTTATTATAGTATGTTATGAATGACACTGCCGTCAGAAAAACTATTTTTAAAATGAGTCATCTCACATTCATATGACTCTTTCCATTAGTACTAATATAGTTTTTTCGCAGTGGTAAATTATTTTAGTACTGTTTTTAAGCATGTTACAAACATGACTAATGCTTTTCGTGTAAAGCATCAGCTATTATCAAATGAAAATCCGTTCCTATTTGTATAGCCATTACTCACTGCGTGGGGACTGCAGTTCCCTATTCAGGTAGCTGGCAGACTCTTCTACCATTTTCCAAAAGGTGGAAAATTCTGGGACGAGAAAGGCTGTGTCCTCGCACTCTGTTGAGAGTCCCATTCTCATCGTCTTGGTTTAAGAATAAAACCAAGCAAATGCAAGGGGATGGCTGCAGATGAGACATGATCCCGGTAACAGCACAGTACTGCTGAGTGTAAGCGTGGTGCGAGCGGCTCTGCTACCTGAGTCGGTTTGCTTTGGCTGGCTTTAGGAGTTGTACCCGAGCTTTGCTTTACTCCAAGGTGGAACACGAGCTGTGAAATGGAGGCAGGTCTCTCCTGGCACTCACCTCTTGCAGGGAGGAGGGGAGAGAAGAAAGTCGGCCCTGGTGGGAGAACCTCCACTCGGCGGCCTGCAGCTGGAACTGCAGTCACACTATGGCTGCGCTCCGCGTGGGGCCACAGTGTTTTCTTTTCCTCGTCTGTGTCGTGCAGGCTCTGCCTGGGTTGGTACTGGTGGAACCTGAACAATCTTCAGGATGTTTTTTTTAAACCTGTTTCTAAGGATATCTTTCTGCCTTTAGACTGAAAAGCTGCTAGTGTACATCACTGCTTGGTAAATGTTGTCCTGCCTCTGTTTTCCTAGAAACACAGTTCTAGGAAACTGGAGCCTCCTCCGTCGCTTACATTTCTTCAGTGCAGGGGTTCTGGTGCTTGCAGCCTTGTGGGTCCTTTCTGAAGGAACGGGCTTCATTCCTAAGAGAAGAAAAAAGCCTCTTTGTTTCCCCTTTCCTTATCTACTAATCTAAACTTATTCTGTGAGGCAGGGAATTAATTGGTATTCAGTCTGATAAGAATGTGTTGCTTTCATGATACTCAGAAGGGTGTTTTTGAAGAGCTTTTCTCTGTGGTTTTGGAAATGATGCTGTGAGCTAATGTCCTACTGTGACTCTGCCAGGGTCACTCGGGAGGCTTTCTCAAGGAATGTTTTGGGAGCTGGCTGTGGCAAGTGTTCTTTGAGACTGTGTTTATAAAGCTCGACTGAAGAGATGGCTCAACTTTGTTTCAAGGATGAAAACAAGAGTGAAAGTTAAAGGCTAATTTCTTTTACAAATAGGAAGATTATTATATGGAAAGGAACACAGCAGGCAAAAAACTGGCTTGTGCTTAGCAGTACTGTGCTCTAGCTGTTGGGATCATATGTTGCGTGCAATCTCGCTCTCCTTTTGCACACCTTCTGTGTGGTTAAATCAATAAACTGTGTAGGGGAGAGGGGGAAACTTGTTGCACTGGTGGCTTTGGGAAATACTACAGTCTAGCTTAATACTGCTACTGGTTTGCTAGGAAGTGAAAGATGGCGTTCTGAGAAGAGCACACATTTCTCGTGGGGGTTTTGCCTACAGGAAGCACTACTTCCACATCTTCATCTTCTTCCACAGAAATGTGGAAGAAGTTTCCCCCTCTGAAACTCTTCTGAAAATTCCATGCCAAGTTTGATCAAGTCTGGGGACAAAACCAAAGTAACAGTGAGGACAATAGCTTGTAGGCTTGTATTCCCAGAGGAGCTGCATTTGATGTCTGTGGGTGCTGCAAACAGAACGGAGGGCAGGGCTCTGCTGCTGTCAGGGCTTCACAGACGTTTATCTCAGTGCGTCTCCTATTTCCAGGTTCAAATGGAATTAATCTCTTAAAAGAAGAGATTAGGCCGGGAAGCCCATGCGGGTTGCAGCGTGCCATTTGTGTTGATGATGGCACATTCTGATCTAGAGAGCGTGGTCTAATTGGGAGCTGGTGGCAGATCAAACTTTTATTTCCTTTCTTTTCAGTTGCATAACGTTTTCTTGCCTCGCATAAATGCTTTAAATTATATTTTTTAACTGTGATTGCAGTCATACTGGAATCATAAGATGTAGCTGTTGGTATCTGTGGGAAATGTGAATGTAGCGATTGTGTTCTCTGGTATTGCTGCTGGTGCAAATGGTGGCATTGAGTCACGAGTTCACGCTGATGTTTTATGTAAAATACATTGGTTTCAAATATATGGTGTTCTGTTTCCAGGCAGTGAGGTGGCTGTGCTGTGACTTGCTGCTATCACACTTGACCAAACTTGTACTTTCCATTGAGGTGGGTTTTGTTGTTTGCTTTTTGTTTTTAAATAGCCGATGCAGATGTATTTGTGAGCTGAGCCCTCTGTTGCTGCAGACACTGGTAGTATCTCTCTGTGGTTTCCCGAGTCGTGAGTTCAGAGGCTAGAAGCAGAATCTGTTACATTCTCATTCAGGGTATTTTATTTTTGTCCAGAACTGTTCAATCAGCCCTGTAGTCATGTTTTGCCTGAAGTGTAAAGGCACCCCGTATGGAACACTTTGTTGTGTGGGTAGAATAGAAATACTGATTTTTGTTTTTTTTAAAGAATGTAGCGGTGCAATTGAAGTCTGCCTTCTGGTATCACTGCAGCTCTGTTACTGTTTCCTGTGGAGGCGCTTGGATGTTGCACAAACAAGCCTTGCAGCGTGTTTCTGGAGCAGGTAGTAACTTTAGCGGCGACTCGATGGCTTCGTCGTTGGCTTCGTGCTGCGACTTCTATAAAGCCGGGTAACCCTGCCCACTCCACGCGGCGCTGGCAGGAGGAGAAGGATCTGCAGCTCCGCTCTGCAGCCTCGTTGGCGTCTGCTGCGCGAGAATTCCAAAGCTCTGACAGGTCTCTTTGCAAATAGACGTGCTTTACTCCCAGGTTCTGCTGTCATTTCTGTCCGGTACTCCCGGCTCTGCAGTGCTGTCCTGGGGCTCGCTGCCGTGCTGCCAGGTGCCTGTTGGTGCTGGCTGTGCGCCTGCCTCCGCACCCCCTGGGCATGCAGTCCTGTCCGGCTGCACCTCTAGGGCTGGGAGGAAACGACTCCTGAGGTAGGGCTTGTTGGTGAGCCGCTCTGTGTGTTCTCCTTTGCTTTGCTGCCCCGTGCCACCGCGCTGGGGCTCTGCAGATTGGCAGGAATGGCCGCGGGTAGCCGGGAGCTGGGTTCCCTGCGCCTGTCTCCGCGCTCATGGCTCTCCTGGTGTGTTTTCCTTCTTTGAATTCCAAGCGATCTTGATTGCCGGTGCTTTGTTACAAATAGCGTGGTTGAAATAAGGGCGTTCCTGGGCATTAACAGGGTATGAAAGTGCCTGCAGCAGTACAGCTTGTTCCGCAGTGCAGCCAAACATAACCCCAACAAAAAGATGCTACCAGCACCAAAGCGGAAGGAGGGGGCGACTGATTTAGTTGTGCCTTTGCTAAATAGCATCAAGAGTTGGGTGGCACCTAATAAAAAAAAAAACCAAAAAAACAAACCAACAGAAAACCAACCCTTTTTTTTTTTTTTTTTTAACCTGGGAATAACAGTAGTAACCTTACAGTGTTTTCGAGGTGGTGCACAAAGTACGTACAGTGCTTCAGGAGTGCTGCTGCTGGGCTCTTGCTTTGCTGGAAGCTGCCGAACGTTCAGAAGATCTTTGCAAGGAGGGTGTCCTTAAGCCAGCAGCAATCCCCTCCGACCCGGAGGTGAAAGCAGTGGGAAAACAAGTTTTCTGTAGTTAAAGTGTAACTGCAGCATTAGGCTGTGCCCTGGGCCAGGCCGTGCTGCAGGGCTTTCAGCAGAAGGCGCAGTTTAGGGCTCGTGGTGCTGGACATTGAGAAGCCCTGTTCATTTCTCACAATTCAGGCTGTAGCATGGCAATTTTTCCTGAACTGTAGCGTGGTGCTTTTACTAACTCTCATTACTCTTCTTCCCCACCCCCGTTCTCTATCAGGAGGAAATGTCATTCTGAAGTTAATTATTAATGGTGGTCAAGCCTGGAACAGCCTGTGCTTCTCAAGGCTGTTACAGCCTGCCAAATTTGTCATGTTTATGGATTCGTCTGGGGCTGCTTGGGAAGGCTGGAGAATTAGTTTCAAGAATCTAGCAAAGAGCATTGGTGCGGCTAGGTGAAAATTAGCAGCGCCTTACCAGAAGTGTTCTGTTCCAGGGGCAGGGGCTGTGGGTTTGAGGCTTGGTTTGTGTAAAGGGAGGCTTGGCTGGAAGGGGCAGGCAGAGAAGTGCCTCCTGTTTTTCTCTGCTGTATGAAAGCGCATTTCTTTGTTTGCACTACGAATGAATTTATTTAAAATGCGTTATTTCAGTATGTGGTGGAAATGTGTTTATTTTAATTACTTTGAGAAATCCACCTGTTTCTAGAGAAACTAGGAACAGTCTTAAAACCAAAGAAAGTTCACTCGTTTTGTATAATCTGTCAGTTAGTAGCTGAAGTGCAGGTTGCTCAGTTCCACCTACTTCAGACTTAGAGCCAAGATGTCTCAATGCTCTTTGGAGAGGCGCTGCCTGGACGTAGTGATAGTGGGTGAATATGGTGAGGTTCAACACGTGAAGCAAGCGAGGAGCTGCTTTCACCCTGTGTGCACCTCTGCCTATGGAGCAACCATCGTCCTGTGCATGGGAGAGGAGTGCTGGAACAATGCGAGGGAGGATGGGCAGATGTCTGCGAGGGTGAAGGCAATGAAAATCAAGTCCTGAAGCTACCCTAGTGGTCAAACCTCGCTCCAGGGCTCTGTGGGGGCTGTGCTCCTCAGTGATTTCTCCTGCCTGTTCTGTTTGCGTTGCATCCTGCAGTGATCTGGTGCACAAGTTTGGGCTTGGTTTTAAATGCAGTGTAACTGGAAGATGTAATCCAGCTGCTTGTGAGTGCTCAGGCTCGAGTCTGCTCCCCGAAACAAGCACGGGATGACCGACTTCCCTCAGCACCAGCTGCTTTGCTGCATGGCTCCCTGTCCTGCCCTGCTTGTTAATATAGATGTAGTCTGACACGCTGCACTTTGTATGAAGAAGCGGGAGCCGTCGTGATAAGAAATGTGTAGAAAGATGTGTAAGCTCAGTGCAATGGTTTGTGACAAGCCTGGGTAGGGGGCATTCCGCTCCTGGCAGGTGAAAATACGCAGTATGCTGCTGTCTTTAACCAGCAGAGCTCTTTTAGAAACACCTACAAAACCAGCACTTCTTTGCAGTGTAGGCATCTGTAAGATTACACTGTAAGCCAAATCTTCCAAAGTACCAACACAACAAAGCAAAACCCCATGGCACCGTGTCAGTGCTGTCTCAGGAAGGGGAGCCACGGCGTTTTCCCGTCCTCTTTGAGGCTCGTACCGCTCTGCTGTCTGTGTTTGTGGCTGGGTTTTCAGCTGGTGGACGAGAGCTCACTCTATTAATAACCGTCGCTTCTCAAAGTGGAGAGCTCTGGCAGCGTTGTGCAGAGTAAGCTGTGTGCTGATCTCCTGTATTTTGTTTCATTTGCTGTAGTACAGAGAGCGTGCTTCTGTCTGAAACAGTAACAGAGTGGTGGCAAGGGAGAAGTGTTAGGGGGAAGCAAGAGGATATGTGCACATAAATAAAAGAGGGTCTTGAAGTTCTTTTTCTGGAGTGAGATTTGTCTGTTGGTCCGGTCGCCACCACTGCGTTGCAGGTTGTTCTCCCAGGTACGTCATCTAATAGCTCAAGAAGAACTTCCTATCTGGGAGCAGAGCTGCCGGCAGCAGTGGAGCTGTAAGCTGAGGGCCGCCTTGCTTTCCCAAACAGCCTCCTGGACACCTGTCCCTGCAGAGGGCAGCGAGGTGGGTCGGGCTGAGCAGGACGCAGAGGGCGCAGGCCCTCAGCCTGCGGGTCAGGCACAGGGTGCAGCTGGGCCGCGGGCGCTGAGCTGCGTCTGTCAGGAGCTTAGCGACGTGGCTGGACTGCTGCGTCTGCTTAACGTTCAGATTTGTCATCTGAATTGGAGGCTAGGCCTGATGCGGGGTGGCTGTGCCAGGCTTCTTTTTTATTCCCTAATCCCTTTGTGCTCTTCACCTAAAGCAAAGCACTACGGGGGCGTGGAGGTGAGGCGGAGCAGGCAGCACCTAGGTTGTGCTAAGCAAGCGTGAAGAAACGAGGTGGTGCAGTACGAGGTGGTGCAGTACGAGGTGGTGCAGTACGAGGTGGTGCAGTACGAGGTGGTGCAGTACGTGTGAGCGGGATCATCTCACTTAGCAACAGCAGTGCTTTGGTGAAGCGTTTGCCTTTTGTTGGGGCAGCCGAGAGCCGCAGCACCGTGCCCCGGCCTGCTGCTTGCTTTTAGAGCATGTCCTGAGCTGGGTCAAAATTTTGTGGTCAGTTAGAAGGATTTCTCTGAAGAACCATAGAATCCTACAATGGCCCGGGTTGAAAAGGACCTCAGTGATCATCTAGTTTCAACCCCTTTTCTGTGTGCAGGGTTGCCAGCCACCGGACCGGGCTGCCCAGAGCCACATCCAGCCTGGAAGAATTGAACTTCATTTCAATTTGGCTTTCTGTATTTTTGTGTAGCAGTGTTGGGAGGGGAGGAAAAAAAAAATCCCTTCAAAGTGCACTGTGACTGTGCTGTGGTGTGAACCCAAGTGCGGTGAGCAGGGGCAGCGGGGAGGTGGGCTTCAGAAGTGTTCTTCTGAGCTGTGGTAACTGATGGCTCCTTGCCGATGGGCTGGGGGGGAGCTGGTGCAGTAGCTTACCCCTCCCCAGCCTCTGTTCGTGAGCCTTGATAAGGCAGGGTTACTTTTTTAGAAGGAGGTTTCAGATAAACCCACTGAATTGAAAGACTCCTATTTTTTTCTGCTGTGAGATGGTAATAAAAAGCATTCTCTTCTCGCTACTGTTTAAAACAAATATAAGTTCCATCTGTCTTAAGCTTTACCTTCTGCACATCTCTGTATGCTAGCTTCATGTAGTTTAGATGAGGTTTTGTGTTGTGGTTTGCCTTTTTGTTGTTAAGGTAGGTCTAAAAATAAACTCATGCGTAATTTCCACAATCGTGTTGATATGCTGATGTACTAAAAATGATGTAAATTAAAGCTATGTAATGGGTACGCAGGGATATTTCTCAATTTAAACACAATGCTTTTTAACAGGGTGTGTTATTTAAGAGAGGATTCGAAAATCTGGAGGACGTTTGCTTGTGTGTTGAGATGGTGCCTTTTCTTAGCGTGCAGCATTCCGTAACACAAGGGTTTCAGATGGTGTTTGACAGATCTGGAGTGGTACGCAGCAGGGTCGGAGGAGCCGGGAGCTATGGCATCTGTGAGGTTCTGTCTCCATGTTTTAAGGTGGAGTTGAGATCGCTTGTCATGTGTGCAGACGTGGTGCTGCTATTGTTTCCTATCTGATGATCTGTTGGCTCACTCAGCTTTGGGTTTGGGAAAGGCCTGTGCAGTGCAGAGCCCAGCTCTGGAAGCTCCTGTGGCACTGCTTTGCACACAACAGGTCTATTTATTCCTGATTTCTGAGATGCAGTGGCTCTTTCTGAAAAGGCTTTTGAAAGAGTGATGACCTGGAGAAAGGTAGAGTCGGTCAGACTGGAACTTTGGGTGCAGCCTTCCTGCGACTTTCAAAGTCAAAGCAATCCACAGTCTTTTGATTTTCACTGCTCTTTTAGCAAGGAAGTAATTGCATTGGCAGAAGTGTGTGTATGTGTGTATGCCTGTATGCCTGTGTGTGTAGAATAATTACTCTACATTTTAGTTTATCCAGAAAATGACAGTTGTTTATGTAAGCATGTACACATGTATGGTACTTTGGGCCCTGTCATGCACTGTGCTTCCTTGGCAGCGGAATTCCTGGAGTACTGATTGTTGTGTTGTTTGGTCATCTTCTCTTAAAAGCCTGCTGGTACTTATGGTGAACAGGTAGGATGATAGGCAGGGTCAGCTGACAGATAAGGACCCTTAAGTTATTTTATGTCATAAATAGGTAATTGAATTAGTTATTTATCTTAAGTTGTTGAAGACTATGGGATCTTCAGATGTGGAAATACTGGAGGTCTTTAAATGAAAACTGTGCCCTTATGCACAAAGGCAGTTCTTCCACGTCAGCAATCATTAGCACTGCCTGCTGCAGACCGTCTCACTTCTGCTCTGAACAGCGAGTGAAAACGTTGCCTACTGTACCCAGCTGCAGTCTAAAGACTCTGCACTGGGCAGGATTGATGACCTTGCATTTTCCATAAGAAACTAAAGACAAGTAGCTGGCTAGCTTGGCAAATACACTTCTGTCCTGAATTTTTTTTTTTTTTTTTTTTGCTTGTTTTAAATGAGGAAACTGCTGCAAACCTCAGAAATGTTGAATGTTGAATTCTTACCTATGCTTTGTCTTTCTCTCCCTCTGCAGGTATGGCCTCACAAGTCTTGGTCTATCCACCATATGTTTATCAAACCCAGTCAAGTGCCTTTTGTAGTGTGAAAAAACTCAAACTAGAACCAAGCAGTTGCGTGTACCACGAAAGAGCCTACCCACAAATCTATGTGAATGGTAAAAACTTTGGAATCTCTCCCCATAGGGTTAGTACTTTCCTTCAGACTAAAAACCCATTTGACAGACCTCGAGGACAGAACGTTTTGTTGCAGTCAAATGCTGTTGCTTTAAAAAATATTGCAGGTGCTACAAAAGCGTTAGCAGCGCAGGCGCAGCAAGCTCACTTGGAAGCACCTCAGCCTGGGACACAAGGAAACAGAGTAGATATACTGGAAGGACCCCAGCGATGTGGATTGAAGCGTAAGAGTGAAGAGCTAGATAATCAAAGCAGCACGATGCAGATTGTTGATGAACTGTCCATATTGCCTGCGATGTTGCAAACCAATGTAGGAAACCCAGTGACAGTTGTGACAACTGCTGCAACTTCAAAACAAACTGGTACAAGTGGAGATGGAGACTACCAGCTGGTACAGCATGAGGTTTTGTGCTCTGTGAAAAATACTTACGAGGTTCTTGATTTCCTTGGGCGAGGGACCTTTGGACAAGTGGTGAAGTGCTGGAAAAGAGGGACAAATGAGATTGTGGCAATCAAAATCTTGAAGAATCATCCTTCGTACGCACGCCAAGGACAAATAGAAGTGAGCATATTAGCAAGGCTAAGTACTGAAAATGCTGATGAATTCAATTTTGTGAGAGCCTACGAATGCTTTCAGCATCGTAACCATACTTGTCTGGTTTTTGAGATGTTGGAACAGAATTTATATGACTTCCTGAAGCAAAACAAATTCAGCCCTCTGCAATTGAAAGTAATACGGCCTATTCTACAACAGGTGGCCACTGCACTGAAAAAACTAAAAAGTCTTGGTTTAATCCATGCTGACCTCAAACCAGAGAACATTATGTTGGTGGATCCTGTTCGGCAGCCTTACCGGGTTAAAGTAATAGATTTTGGGTCTGCCAGCCATGTATCAAAGACTATTTGTTCAACCTATTTACAATCCCGGTATTATAGGTAGGTGTCTTTTACTTTAACTTCTAATTAATTTTTTTTTTAATGAAGTTAATGGTTTAAATAGTTACTCTTCGAGATATGTAGTCATAATTTGGAAAACATGAAGGCAATGTAAATCATCGCAAGGTTAAGTGGTTGGTTACTGTTATAAACATGAATATTTGTTCTGAACATTTTCATAACGCTCATTTTTTTTTCCTAGACATATTTTTTGTTTTGCTCTATCTGAAGCCATCACTAATTGCTATCTTGAGACCTTGGATGAAAAAGAAAACTGGAACAAAAATTAATCTTCACTTGTTTGTTTAGTGTTCCTTTTCTGCCTTCCTAGTATAACTTTATGTAAGCAGCTGGACAGTGCTAGAAATGCCATATTTTATATACTGTTGCCAAAGATTATGTAAACTGCTCTGTTTTTCTCCACTGCTTGTAAATATTTTGCCTCGTTCTTATAAACTTAATTCTGATTGAGTGCCTTCAGCAGCATAGACTTCAGTGAGTTTCTGAGTTAGGGTACTTAAATGTTTAAGGTGACAGTAGCTGGGCATTTAAAGTGATTTTGGTAAATGTCTGCATTCTACATTGGCCTTAACATGGTTGTGCGTTTCTGATGTTGTTTTTAATCCTTTCTTTGTATAAGCAATCCCATCAGTGTTACATGTAAAAGCCATTAATACTTACCATTGAGGGGTTTTGTTTCCTTTATAAGCTGAATTTGTCTGCGTTGAACCCCTTTTTCAGTTCTGCTTTGTTGTTGGCAGTTATACGTCCTGCCTGTCTCCGCAGAGGCAGTGAGAAGCTAGTAAACTAGGACAGTGAGTAATCTAAAGACAATTCTAAATATGCTTCAGCTATTCATGTTGGAAGTGAAAACTTGTGCAATACAGTTCTGGGCCTGACGAAACGAAGGTGCTGTGGCTCCTGCCAGAAGGATCTAACTGTTAGTTAACTGTAGCTTGTAAACAAGAACATTTCATGTTCTGTCCTTAAGTCAAATATTCTTATTAATCACTTGAATTTCCATGTTATTTAATTACAAATTGCAGCTAAGTGTTGAAAAAGCATGCAAAGTTGATCAACAGAAAACTTAACTGGGAAATCCTGTTGACTGATGCATACCCACATGTGGGAAATACGAAGGGAAGTATGTTTAGGGAGCTCTGGAGTTAAAAGCTGTGCACCATTCAAGTCGCCGCGTTTCCAGGCTCCTCAGACAGAAAAGCCCTGAAAAGGCAGGGTGAGTTCTGCAAGGTTGTGTGCGAGTGCAAATGTCTGAGCATCAGCTGTTGTGTGCAAACCCACAGTTCAGCAGGTGCGAAGTACGAAAACACTTAGGCTTTTTTATTGACGGATGTGATTGCAGGTGACTGTGAGCTGCTGCCATGTCTCTCGCCCTCCTTCTGCCCCACAGCTCACAAAGGGAGGCGGCTGCGAGCAGCCAGGCTGGGTGGTCCTGCTGTCATATTTGATTCTGTGGTGTCTGGTTTCACATTGATTTTCTCTACTCTGCACGGCTCACACACAGCATTGTGAACTGTGCTCAGCTGCTTGTATACATGTTTTAGCTTTGCTTTGTTTTGTTTGGCTTTGTGCTCCCTAACAGCTATACTTTATATAGAGTTCTGACCCGTGTACGGAGCAGGCCTCTGTGCCTCGTGTAGTTGGATTGCTGTGTTACATTATGGATGCTAAGGCGTGAGCATGGTTTGTTATGAGTGTTCCAAAGTGTTATTTCCGCTTCTCTTTTAAGCCTAAACTTGCAGACCTATGCACTCTCGTTGGCTTGGGGTGGGAACTTTACATGGAATTTAGCTCGTGAAAAGACTGAATGATGTTTTTATAGAGAGATACAACACGTGCACCTAAAATTCCCGGTTACTAAGTGGCACTGAAGTGCACTGTAAATATTCAGACTGTGAAGTAAAATATGCTCTTTATCCTGTGTAGTTTTACAGTCCTGTAAGGTAGCATTTGAGTCAAGGCTTAATGTTTTTTTAAACAAACATGCAAATAGAAGAGTCTGACAAGTTTAGGTTGCAGTTTGTCTATTTGAATGGTTCCGATGTCATCTCCAAGGTAAATATTGGTTAAGATCATTTTGAAATGGGTTTAAATTTAGTAGGTTTTGTTTGGTTTGGGGTTTTTATTTATTTATTTTCCATCTCAAAGTTTAGTTCTGGTAAAGTTCTTAGTAGGTTGGATTTCACTGTGGGCGCATGGCTCCCTGCTGACTTAGTGGCTCAACTTAACTCTGCATTGCTTGGCAGTTTCACAGACTTTGTTTTATTGTTTTGAAGTACCTGACCAGGGTAAATAATACTAGAAAATAGGAGTTTGACTTAAGAAATGCTCTAAAGAGGAAATGCTTTCTCAGGGAATGAGAAGAGACTTCCCAGAACACGCTGTATTCAGACAGAACATATTTTGCAAGAGGCTGTGCTTCTTGTCAATCAGCTAAGCAGCTACTCCATAGAATATAGTTGATCACAAAATTTACTTAACAGTTTTTGTGTTATGAGAAGGTGGGAGTGATGGTGCAGGTTTGACTTGTTTGACTGATGACATGTTGAAACAAACCTTTAACAAAAATTGAGCTGCAATTGAGACTTATTGAGAACTCCTTTTGTTCAGTTCAGTGCTGTGTGTTTGTTTATATCGTATACAAATGTACTTGAACTATTCTGATGTGCAAAAGCACTCTGCTGAACTCTCAAGAAGAAGTAGTATGAAGCAGAGGGATTTCGTTTTCCTTTTAAACAGCTGTTTTAGGATCTGAGATCTCAGAGGAATGGAGTAATGCCTTTCAGCTTGTACGGTGCTGCAGGGGAAAGGAAGGAGCTCTTCTGGAAGCACTATGAATTTGGTAGAGTTTCTAAGTTACTCCTGCCATTCTCAAGGATGAGGTTTGTGCTTTCTGTATTGAAAGCACGTGCCTGCCATTGTTGAATGAACCAGAGAAACATGTAAAGAAGTTGAGCAGAAGTGAATGAAAACACTTTTATCTTATCATGCTTTCTTTTTTCTTGTGTATGAGACTGTCACGAACGAAGTGCTGCCAAAAATGGAGAAGGCAGCACCATCTTCTGTTATGCTGTCTTTTTTTGAATGGCAGTATGCTATGTTGGGTCTGTATGTGGTGGATGTGAGTAATACGTTGAAAACACAAGTAATAAAGCAAAATTAGGACTTAAATCAGGGAGTGTTGTACAGCCCGGTGAATGGACAGCGGGGTGACTTATGTGTCACCTTCTCTTAGTTAATAGCAAAGAAAGAAGTGGTTAAAAACAAATACGAAAATGCTTTTTGACATTTTTTGTTGCCTGATGGAAATTACTGCTAGAAATTCGATTATTTACTTGCTAGGAGAGAGTATGATATCAATAAACGTTAACCGCAAAGCCCTATCATAAGTTGTGGGTTTCTTTTCTATTTCAAAGGTGAAGTGTTATTCCAAATACTGTTTACCTAAAAGGCAGTGTCTGTATTACATGCAGTTTTTATGCTGGCCTGGGCTTTAATATTTATGGGATGGAGGGATCTGGTATTTGAAGCCTTTTCTTTGCTGTTGGTCTCACACTTTAAGACTGCTGACCTTTTATGAGTGATCTAAGCAGTGTATACTTCTCGGAAAGACAAAAGACCCTTTTATGTACAGCATAGGTGATTGGGCCTTTGTCACGGATGGAAATGGTATAAGCATGTTGTTCATCTATTCTCTCGATCACTAGTGCCCTAAATTGGGAAAACAAGCATTCATCCAAGACTAAAAGCTGCTTTTTTTTTCCCACAGTGTGGGTTAGGAAGCAGAGGAATCAACAGCTGTCTCTTATTTCTCAGCCTGTAGTCTCATGCTCATCCACTGAGTAGAAAGCTTTTCCGAGGCATGGCGTTCTTCTGCTCATGGAGTCATTTTCCTTTTCTTTGTCTCTCTCATAAGGTTATACGTGTTTTGGGAAAAGAGGGTGAGAAGAGAGGCTCAAAATGTTGGATTCCAAGGAGCAGTAATCTGCACAGCATCGCTGTTACCAGATGATCCAGGTAGTTCTGCTGACTTGCCCAGGGAGCCTACTTGTATTTAGCAGTTTCCATTGTTGTGAAAAGAGCTTGTGTGTGGCCTCAGTGCTGTGCTCAGAGGGAACTTCTTGGATCTGCTTTCACAGCAGACCTCCCCTCTTGTGTGGCACTCTTCTCAGGGAAGCTTCTGTTGGAGCTTCTGCAAAGTCTTCCCCCTTTGAAGTAGCTGTGTGCAACACCCGTGGTCAGTGCTCTGTTCTACACGTTAGGTGGTACCAAATGACACAGGTTTGTTCTGCATCTCACTGTTGTCTGTAGCATTTGGCTGCTGATCAAAGCAGGTAAAAACTTTATTTAAAAGATGCACAGTTCACCCTACTAGCATTGACGTAGCAGGGTTTGATAATGATAAAGCCTCATACTTCTCCAAAATTGTTGTCCTCCCACTTTTTACGTGGCTGTAACACCAAGTTTGTAAAATGCATCTCTGTATTTACATTGTAAGCATGGGTTGCTAAGGGAGAGTTTGTAGCAGCAAAGTCAGTGTTTGTGTGGGCAGAACTTTATGATTGCAAACCCTCATCATTGATTGGGAGGAGCTATTACTTCAGATTTGTTTTGTTTTCCAAGGGAAATCATGCTTCTGTTGACTTTTTTTGAGGTTGTCTTCCTAGAAAACCAGGTTTTGAACGCGAGTCTTTATAGACCTTACAAAGCTTAGCATTCCCAAAGTCCCGACGTCACAAACTTGAGATAGTCTGTGTGGGTGTAAGAACTGATGTGTTAGTTAGATTGCATGTTCCTCACGTGCAGCTCCAGATGGCAGTTTTACAGGCATCGTTCTCACTGCTTGTATAGCTGCGCTTGTTAAGTTTCCTATCTTTCATCTCCTGCCTTCCAAGAACACATCTGCTTCATCATACCATTCAGCTTGTATGCTGTAAATTTTATCATTAAGAAGTCCTTTTGGAGAGTAAAGAATTGGTTTCCTGATGGAAGGATGCTTTCCCTGGCATCCAGAGATTCATGATCAAACTATTCGAATTGGGGAAAATGAAGTGAACAGCGTAACTGATCTCCCAATAAAAAATGGGATCAGCTGAAGCTGTGGGCTTATGGGACACTCGAGTGTTGCTTGCAGACTGGAAGGCATTCGACTCTAAAGGAAAACTTGCAGCTTGGAACTGTTTTTCTGTTCCAGTGGTGACAGTGGTAAAATACGATCCCGATTTATTCAGTGTGCCCGCAAGGATAAGCAGAGGAGTAGCAGCAGTAAGTGCAGCCTGCTCATTCCTCAGTCAGTCAGCGATATCCTTCCTCCTGCTTTCCAACTAAGGGTAGTTGCTAATCAACAGAGCTGTTCCAGACAAAATGCCAAAAGTCACTAGTGTTGCAGCAGAGCCCAGAGAGCAGAAAAATCACGGCTGGATGTATTCCTGTTGGATGGAGCAGTCTTTCCCCCTCCCTCCCTCCCTTCCTCCTCCTTTTACATTTCTCGCCCATGGAGAGTCAGACGGGATGGAAAAAGAGATATCTGTTGCGTTCTGCGGTCCTGATGCTGCTGGTACATAAATCCACCCCCAACCCCTCCTCCTTGGCCCAAGGATACTTGTCAAGAGAGCTGTAAGTTCATCCGCCACTGGCTCCAGGCTGCCTCTCCTTCAGCCCTTACGATAAATGTTGGAGCTGTGGGTGGGATTTACTCAGCCAGTAGTTGTGCTGGGAGCAGTGACTGGGTCCTGTGCTCTCTCTTCTCTTTTAAAGGATTTGGGGAAAGGGCGAAGCAGCTGAGCCGTGTGGCTTTAATTCCTTTCCATGACTACAGAGAGAGCTATGTGTGTGCTCTGAGAGCGTTGCACTCGCACTGCTTTTTACTTATCACTATTCACCTGTGCACTTAGCTGCAGAAAAAAGCATTAACAACTTACGTTGGTTTTTTCAGTTTTATGCAACTGTTGTTTTCTCTTGCACACCCTTTGAAATCAAAAATAAATAAAATAAAAATCCTAGTGGCTGCATGCTCTTGGCCAGACTTGTTTTCTCGCTGGGCTTTGTAACTTGATTAAATGTGATTAAGTGTACTCCATGTCACTCCGGTTACTCCAAGGAGTGTCCATGGGCAGTACCTGCCTGCAGTGCTTTTTTCCTTTTGTGGATTAGGCTTGGAGGCATAATGGGTTATTATGTGTCAGCAGTAACGCATGAATCCATTGCATTAGAGTAACTTGTTAATTATCTCTAACATCAGAGCAACAGATTTTGCATGTATAAAATACCACTTTAAATCTGGTTTACAAATAAACATGGGTGTAAGCTTTCTTTATCAGGGGAGAAGTCATGCAGGAATCAACGTCTCAGGAAGCAACTGCTTTTCGAGTCCACCCGTTGCTGTCACATACTTGAAGCTTCAAAATAAGCTTGATCTGGAGTGGGATGTCTTGTTGTTCTCCTTTCACAATACCTACAATTCTTGCTCAAGAAAAAACCACTTTTTTTTTTTTTTCTTAGATGTGGAAATAGGAAGTAAAGCTCTCTCAATAAACTTGAGTGTTCTGTCAGGGGAGCAAGATACGAGAACAAGCTAAAAATTCCTCTGTAAACAACTCACACTTAAATATGCTAGCAGATGTTATTCTATCACTTTGAACTGTGCATCACTGAAGTGTATTGGGATATCTTAAAATAGCCAGGGGTGGTGGCCAGAGGCTCTCGACTACTATAGATGGTGAGGCTGCTCCGCTGCAGCAGTGAAATAAGCCAGAAGTACATGCTGCTAAGGTCATCTGCCTGCTCAAGGTCAGCGTGTTCAAAGTCAGCTGCTAGGTTTGCCAGCATGGTTACCGTCAGCAGAACAGGCGAGAGGAGGGTCCTGGTAACGCGATGATGGACGGATCTGCTGCAGGGCTGAACCGAGGCGCTCTGAGCCGCTTTCCCCCTTTAAAGTTGTGGGGCTGAGATTGCTGGTTTATTTCCTTATCTGAGCAGCCGGTGTTTAATGTCAAGATAAGCTTCTGTGCCTTGTGCTCGAAAACAAATTTTGATTTGGCAAGTGTTTGTTTGCACTTCGTGTGCGGTGCTCATTAATTGTTTAATTGACTTCCTGTTGTGGACTTGTGTTGTGTGATTACTGGGACCCAACCTCGGCCATTAAAAGTGCCCTCCAGGGGCGGCAGCCTTGGCTCATCCAAACCTTGTTTGTCTGTCTACTTGATACTAAACGTAGTTTCACTTCTTTTATTTTCTAGTCGTCGTACTGCAGTCTCTCATACCTTACTATTCTCTGTAGTAGAAGTAGAAAACAAGGATAGTTTTTTGTGGGTGTTTTGTGGGGGGTTTTTTTGATTGTTTTTTTCTTTTTTTCTTTTTTTGTGGGGGTAGGGTTTTCTTTTTCCTGCTGTAGGAAAGAATGATGAGGCTCCTGCAAATGTACGGCTGCTTTTATTCTCTCTGAGGACCCAGAGGAGTATCGTGGGGATTGGAGAGAATGAAATAGCAGCTGGCCTTCTGGTTGTCGTATTTCTAAGCGAGATATTTTTCTGAGTCACATTAACAGACATAACACACGTGAAGCATTAGAAGGTACCACGTATCTGCTGAGATGCAGGCTGTTCCAGCCCGTGTTTTCAATTAATCGTGATGGCAGGAGCAACAGCTGAAATGAGAGCACGGGTGACAGTGCTCCTGGTGTTCAGATGTCTGCAGCTTGAAGAGAAGGGAAAGCCTGTATAACGTTGAAGGAGAACGAGCTCTGTTCTTGTTGATTTCCGTTTGCTGGGGTTAACTGGTAAATTTGTCATGAGTGAGAAGCAGCTTTTATTTTTTGCACATCCATTTTACCTGAACGCGATCGTTTTTCTCGCCGCGCTGACAGGTCACAAAGACTTGCTCATCGTTTCAGTTCGGTGTGTGTGTGTGTGGGTGTCTATCAAATATCTTAATTGTAGAAAACAGCGGTGGTAGCTGTCAAGCTGTGTTTGTAAATACTACATCTAGCTCTTCCCACTGTGCCTGTCTTGAAAATATGGCTCTGTTTTTCTGTTGTAAGAGCAGGAGGTTACAGATCTCAATCAACGTGATGGAAACTGAAGCCTGCGCTTCAGTCTGCATCTTTTCCACCTGGCATGGTGGAATTCACTTTTGCTCTGAAAGTGAGCTATGGGTGCCTTCTGCGTCAGCATCCGACACCCGGCAGGAGGCTTGCTGCCCCCTGTGCCTGCATGGCTGTGCACTGTGCCTAGGACAGCCGCTCCTGTGCAGATGCAGCCTGGTGGGATGGGGGTGCAGCCACAGCGGGGGCCTCATCGTCCCCTCTAGTGCCCAAGTGAGAAAACAGGCATGTTGGGCAACTGCAAACAGTGTGCATGCACGTAGAACTACTTATGCTTGGCTGGTTTGGCTCTGAACCAGCACATAACGTACTATCCTGATTAAAAAAAAAAAAAAAAGGAAAGGAAAATAAGTCTTTTGTGACTTCTAGCATCAAGTGATAAGTGGCAGAAGTGTCTGGTATGCAAACAAGTACTGGGGATGTAATTAAGTAAAACTTAAATGGGGGGGAAAATAATGCACGAAATGTGCGTATTCTACCGTATGCTTGAAGGCATTTGATCCCACGGTGGTACCTGATGTTCTGGAGAAATTTTTGTTTGGTTTGTTAGTAAAGTACCTTCTAAGAAGTGACAGGCATCTCTTTTTCTTACGGAGGGGGCAGGGGAAGCAAGCTGAAAGCATTTCCCAGGTAAGGCTTTGTAAGCAGGTGGATGCTGTAACAATACTGTTACCTTCAGAACAGGTGCACTGTGGCTTGTAGTGGATCTGTGCTGTGGCCTCCTGTTCCTGTGCTCATCAGCACAGGCAGGGACGCACAGTTCCCACAGGAGATGGGAGGCAGGGAACGTTTTCTTTCACACACACGGTGCTGTGCAAATGGACTCGTTTCTGCATCTCTCTGTAACTGATGGTAGAAGTTCCTTGGGATTCAAGGTTCCTCACGTTTTGTTTTCCCTCATAGCCTATTATGTTCTGAGCCTGGCTTATTTGAAACTATCTAAAACTGTGAAACAAGGCAGTTTGTGTGCCATTGAGATTTATCTAGTCAAGTTGGATACTTGCACAGAAGGCAGCTTTCACAGTGCTAAAAACCAGAGCTTTGTGGAACTTTGTTTTGTGGCTTAAGGACTACTGCAGATAAGTTCTGGATGTGTGCACTTAATAACTTTGAAAAATGATGTGCACTACAGAGCTTACAACGTGTTTTTATGTATATGTAAGGCTGTATGAAAAGTTTTAAAACTGAATATTACTATAGCATTATCAGTTTAAAAGTTCTAAAACCGATTAGAGCTGTTAGAGTGTGCTGTAGGTTGCAGACTGGTAGTGGTACGTAGTGGTGTTCCCATCATGGGGTGGATCACACTGGGCACAGTGATGCCTGGGGACGGAACCAGTTTTGGACTCTCGACCTCTGGAACGGTAGCTGGATGTGGGGTCATGGGTCTCAGTGTTTTTTGGTAACATGAGGTTTAAAAAGTGAAACAGGAGGAAAGAAATTTGTAGATTGTGCAGTATGACTCTTTGCTTTGGCTTTCATCTAGTCTTGAATTATTTCAAAAATTTCCACTGGAAAAGCGTTCAAAAGCTTTGCTGTGTGTGAAGAATTGCTGGGAAAGCCTTGCAGGTGAAGTTTGTCTGGATTATGATTAACTTCCATATGGAGAGGTGCTAACAAAAGTCGGGTGTTTAACTCATAATTGCTGTTTCTGTTATGGTCTTACTGCTAGTTGAATGGCGTGAGTCTTTTCTCACACAGAGCTGACAGGCAGTATCGTTTTTTCTTTATCAATGCCACTTATGTCTTGCCCTGTGTAATTTCCCTACTGAACATAATGTTTAATCTTGGAACCAGCTGGTTTTGATTTGCGTGGGCTTAAAACACACCAAAATAGCAGGAAGCACTCAGATATTTAACTGGGGGGGGGGAAATTGTAACACCGTAATGTGTTAAATAAAAGGATAAGCAGGAATTAATGAGTTATTAGTGCCTGGAGGACTCTGTTGTGCTCCCTTAATCCACTTCTGCAGTGCTGGTAGGGAATGCAGCGGGACCTGCAGTAGGTGAGGAAAGCAAGTCTGTAGCCACGTGGTGGTGCTCATGAAATAATGACTTCAGCATTGCCTAAACTTAATTAGCACTTCATTTCTGTCTGTTCTCAGGTTTGCTGGATATGATTTATGAAGCATTTACAAATGAACACTTTTTATGTTGTGTTCTTAGCTTGTGTACAAGTGATGTCAAATGGCTCTTTAGCACTCTTCTAATACAGAGGTGTCTGGTTTAAAATCAAATGAAAAGCTCCAAAACATACTCTGATATTTCAGCAGTGATGCCGACTGGGTGCTGCTGGCTGGTATGAGGTTAATGCCAGCAAAATGCCTGTTTGCTAATTTGGTTATCAGCATCTACAAGCAGCTCACCCAGCCCTAATAGCCTGCCTGTACAGTGACAAGGAGGAGGCTGGTGGCTGTTCTTGTTGTTCTGTGGTAGCCACCTGGCCATCACCATATGCATAGCTCTGGGGGGCTAAATCACATTCTTGTTGCCTTAGAATCTCAAAGAAGGCAAAACAGGGATCTGAAATTGCTCATTCTTGTCCGGGGAGAGAAGTGGTACAAATATGAAAAACCAGCAGAAACAAGGTCTGATCAAGCCAAGAGTTTGTCAGCGTGCTGTTAACATTACTGTGGCATAACAACAGATTCTCTTCTGTAGCAGAAGGGCTTGTAGGGGAATGTGTGAAAAGCTTCCCAGGCTCTAAAATGGCAATAATTGGTGTGTAACAGCACATATTCTTAGTGCTCTCTCCAGCTTGCTGCTCAGTGCTCACTTCTCGTGGTTGGCAGTTCCACTCCAAGAAAAACAGAAAACTATGCTGGCAGGACAGGGAAGTAAGGGAGGAAAGCTGCATGTACCTGTGCTTATGGGACTGTGCAGTCCCAGGTCACAAAAGGGTAATAAAGGAAAGGGAAGATTACAAGGGGGAAATGTGCATTTTTTAACCTGAGCATGCAGAAAATGAGGAGGAAATCTGTACAAGAAACGGTTGTTCTTCAAGTGAAGGGCCATACAGCCCTGTGAAGACTGAACTGGAGAGGAAATTAGAGGCATCCTCGGTAGTCTGACACTTAAGCAAGTCTTGACCTTGGAGCTAGACTGTACCAAGTAAGTTATGACCTTTAGTTTATTAAGAGATGTTATGTTTGTATTTAAAGGCTCTGTTGATGAAGAAGAAATGTGACTAGAAATTCTCTGGCACGTTCAATGCTCCCTTGCCCAGTGAGGGCAAATTCAGGGTTATTCAAGTTACTTCTGATTCACAGGTCTGTTTACTTTCAATAATTTATTCTGTATAGTTGCTCCCAAAAATCTTCTCAGCGCTGTATTTAATTTTTGCGGCAAACTTCTGTGAGACTGAGCCTATGAGAAAGTATTTGGAAAATGAAAACCAGCTCAGATTTGTTCCAAAATGCACTCCCATGCCTGCCACCCAGAGGCCTGCTGGATGGGATTCCTCGCATATTTCCACCGGGCACTGCTCTTTAACCAAAGCACCTAGAGCAGATGCTTCACTTGGGATATGAGTGCTGCTAGGTTTTCCAGGAGTTTGAGTTCCTTTTCTTCTCTGAAGGAAGAACACTTTGCCTGTAAAACAAGTGGTGGTTTGGTTTTGGGTTTTTTTTGTTTTTTTTTTTTGGCATATGGGCTTTGTTAATATAATTAGTTCTGTGGCTGAGGAATCCTCCTTGACTTGGAACCGTGTGGGAGTACAGAGAATAGTGGTAAGTCCTATTCTGCCTCCTGGCCTGTAGTAAACGTGCTAGACCCAGCATCTTCGACTTGGAGCCCTTAAGGCACATACACCTACAAGAGATGGCACGTGCAAGTGTTAGAGGAACTCCTGGTTACGTTGCAGGTAGGTAATGCTTTTCTCTGACAGTTGCTCACTAATCTGTGTGATTATTTGGAGTGTTTAAGTACCTTCAGGTAAGCGGCCAGCTTTGCTGCTGTAAGAGCACCTTACGTAACTGGGGCTCTTCCCACGCGCCTTGCAGCTTGAGGCTCAGTGGCATGGTTGTTTGTGCAGCACCAGAGGGGTGGAAATGCAGGAGGAGTTGAGAATGGGCTGTATGTAATTAAGAACATTGCCTTTGAATTTTCTTCTTTTTTCTTTCTTTCTGAATCTGTTGGCCTTCATTTATTCTATTTGCAGCTTTCGTTGTCATGTGGAATAGACTGCTGTCTGTTACTAAATAACTCGTAGCTGAAAGGAATTCTCAGCCTTTTCCTGGGTATTAATCCATAGCGTGGTTAAATGTGGTCACTTTGCGAATGTTAACCTTCAGCTTAAGCTGCGTTTTAAGGAAAGTTTGTCCAGTTTTGCACCTTTTTGTTTAATATTCAAACTACGTTTTGAGTCTTTTCATTAGTCATGGTCTTTTTTTTTTTGTGCCCGCTTATGATTTGAGAAAACTTTCTAAATGCACTGAAATGTGATTTGTGAAACGACGTGTTTTAAAAGTGCATATGTGGGGGTGCTTTTAATACCTTTTACAAAACAAAGCGTTAGGCAGACATTTCTGTCAGACAGCAGTGTCTTACAGTTGGACTTAGATGGCAGTAGGATATCCCTTCCTTTGGAAAGGAGGGGGGAATCTGCCTCTGTGGAGTCTCATTATTTCTCCTGTTTAACCCTTCAGTAACAGGTGGGAGGAGGCAAAGGGCTTCGGAATGGGTGCGTCAGCCTGTAATGGTCAGCTGAAAAATAGAACACTGGCTCTGAATGATCAAAGATCCATTTAGTATCCAGTTCGTTTAGAGTCTTACAGTGACAACATAAGGGGAGGTGCAGCAGTGAAGACTGAGAAGGTACATTTGCATCAATAGCTCTTCAAGTGCTCTCCCAGCTGCTCCGTCTGGGGCTCATGAGCTGCCTTTTGTTGATTCTTTTGCTTCTGTTTTGAAAAACAGGAACTTCTAGCATGACCAAAGCCGGCAGCAGAGTCCCACAGTCTGGTTATGTCTTCTGAAATAGGTTTTATACTCACTGTGCAGAGAGATCCTGATCTGTATCACAACAGAATGCTGTTGTGTGAGTGACCGATGCTTCAAAATGGAATTGCTGCCTGCTGATTTTGCTGAGCCAGGCAAATATCTAGATAAATTGGGAAAACTGTTGGAAAGGTGATTTCCTGAAGCTGTGTGACCAGCTGCCCGAGCTGGGGGCTGCCCCTTGCTGTCTGCATGTCCTGCCCTCGCAAAAACGTTTTCTTTGGATTCTGGTCCTCACATGCTTTAACCTTGGTGGTTGTTCCCCTCTGGCCCTTTAAAGGGCATTCTGGGCACCTTCATTAGGAATGGCCCTGCTCTGTCTCCTGCTCAGCTTTATTAATCCCAGGAAACAAACAGGACTGCTGGGGGAGGGGGAAGGAAGTAGACTTAAAAATTCTTCTGTTTGTAACTACTGGTTTTGTTCCAGTTAACAAATATAATTTTAAACTCAGTTCTTCTTTTGTGTGTGTGTGAGAGGGACTGGCTACAGTGTGCTGTAAGTTTGCTTTTAGGTGGATGCTGCAAATGGAAATGAGTTAACAAAAAGCAGGTTTGTCTTGAAATTGTTCTTGGGTACTGTGTGGAACAGGGCATCAGGAGCTCCTCTGAGTTGCTTTCTTTTCCTGTTCCTGCCCCGTAAGAAGGGAAGGGAAGGGAAGGGAAGGGAAGGGAAGGGAAGGGAAGGGAAGGGAAGGGAAGGGAAGGGAAGGGAGGTCCCTAGGGAGGTGGGCAGCACAGCCTTGTTTCCCTGTGGCATTACTGAGTGTGTGGCAGTGCCACAGGTGGTTGCTTCAGTTCTCTCCTTATAGCTTGCTTATCCAGCTATTAATAAATCTCTTAGGTAGCACGTGTGTGTTAAGAAGTGGGTGGAGAAAGTAATTGCATCTGTCGTGAGTCAACAGTCAGTTTTTATGGCATTGAACTGTTTTTATGTTTAAAAAAGAAAAAGCCCCCAAAAATCCACCAGCGTGGAAAAATCAGATGTTCAACGTAGTTAGCCTTCTAGCCTGTGACTGATGCACGTTCTGATTCCGCTAAAACGGGCAATCCCGTGTCATGCAGCTCTTGAATGTTCTTTACAGCATTTTTTAGAGCGTTTAAGGGAGCAAGTTCATGATGAGCTTGTTGTAATAGCGTTCGTGGGATAAAGAAATTAGCTTATAGGTTTGTTCTGGAAATGATGACTTGACAGTAGCCTCTGGCAGCAGAATTTAGCCATCAATAGTGTGTTAATCCAGTTAAGTAGAGAGCCTTTCATAGGGAAATACGAGTCATGTGTTCTAGCTAAATAATTACATTTAAAGTAATCATGGAACTTGTAAACATTGCCTCTTTATTTTTGTGATAGCTTTGTCGTGCTCATGGCACAGCAGTAACTCACTGTGGAAGTGGTAGCACACTTGGTGTGGTTTTTGGTCTTATTTTAGAATGTTCTTAGCTGAAAATGTTGAAATCTGAGAATTAACTTTGGTAAATTTTGCCTTTTTACTATTTAGATTTAATAGTGAACAATATGACAATTCTAATCGCACTTGGAGTTTCTGCAGTTTTTAAGTCATAGCTATCTTTCAGTAACACATATTGATGAACTGAATATTATAAAGCTAGTGCTCTGTACTTGGTCTGCCTATTAAGAGGGGGTGTCTCCAGAGATGAGTTTCACACATACCATTCTCCAGGATGCAGTTTGGTTCGTCCTCTTTCCCCAGTGAAGACAAGTTTAGTAATTTCACAGTTAAGCAACAGTTTAATTCAGCTAGAATCAAGAAGATGCCTTGTTTAAATGCATGACTGCTTAATTCAGCTGACATCTGTTTTAACTTCAATCTGTGAATTTGTAGATTTTGTTTAAACGTTTTTTATCCAGGCTGAAGAGTGAAACAAAGAAACTCTATGATTTCACTTGTCTCTCATTTCAGTGGGTATTCTGGCACCAGTGAGGGATAAGAAATACACAACACAGTGAGGTATGTGCTTATTCTGTGGAACGAAGCCTGTTTGTGGTAGCTCTTTTTGACTTGCTAGAGCTGGTAACACAATGCACTGTTAAGATTACTGTGCTGTTCTTGATTAAAAGATATTGCTACAGATTGCTTCCACTCGTTTAGGACTGAACATGGGGTTTTGTCTTGTGCTGCTCCCCTCCCATAAAACTAATTAAGCAAGTTAAACACTTTGTCTTGGTGGATAAAAATCTGATAAAGTCTTCTAGGACACTTCATATGGAATGCATGTGAGCTTAAGAGATACACAATTGGTAGTGAGTCTGCTGGTTTTTATTGTGTTTAAAATAATGAAGATGATTTAGAAACTGTTTTGGTATCTTCAAGGATCTTTCACACCTATGGTTTTATAACTCATCAATTTGTCTATATCAGGTTTAAAAAAGTCAGTCCATAAATATGATCTTCTGTTACGATTATATGTGTGACCACTTTTCATTCTATGGAAGTTGATAATTGTATTTTATTGATACACAACACGTAACAGGCATTAAAATGAATGCTACAGTATTGCATTGTCCATCCTTGGGCAACATCAAAAGGTAGGCAGAATGTCATGATCTCTGCTTTGGAATCTTGCCTTTTTATTTTTTTCGTTGTCTTTTTTTCCTGCTTTTTCCCTAAAAAACAAAAACAAAGAAAACAAAACAAAAGCCCAAGCAGTTAGTTGAGGTTTTTAAGTAGGTGAATACCTCTTTCCCTGTTACTTTTTGTCTTTACATACTCTCCATACCATATCAAGACTTGGCAAATCCCTGACACGTATTTTATAAACTGTAGTGACTTTTATCTTCAGATTAGCATTTTTTCAAAGAAAAAAGAAAAAAGAAAGAAAGAAAAGCAGCTTGTCTTGGAGGTCTGCTGGGTTTTATGTCTTTCCCAGTTGGTTATTTTTAGCTATTTTCCGTTTTCAAAAATTTACAATCCTAGATCATAGGCTGATTTCCCTAAGGGTATTCACAGCTTCAGAGACAGAAAATAATATTGAAAAGGGTAAGTCGCTCCTCTAGCCTTGTTCTCAAATGACTAATGAAAATACTCGTATTTATCGTTATTCTCTCGTGGACTCTTTTCCTCATAAGGTTATGTGACTCGTCTCTGAGTCTCTGCTCTCTTGATTTTGGTGTAGTCCCGACAGAGTCCTTTTTCCTAACTTTGTTCTCAAGAAGTTATTTCTGCGTAGGGCTCCTGAGCATTCCAACTTCTCTGAGGCTGTATGCTTATGGACAATTTTAAGTTATTAACATACACGTTGTTTATAGAGCCTCCTCAGAGTTGTTTGACAGCAGTTCTTTCTGGATAATCCTAAGCAAATGTACAGGAATTACTGGTGGGGTTTTCCTGAGTATATTGCTCCTCTGCTTGTTCGTGCTAGACTATAATCTCTGAAATCTAGTCACTAAAAATTCCTCTTCACTGCTGTCAGTTTTCAAATCTACATTTCATTAGATAAACATTGATTCAAGCTATTTTGGGGAAATGTCATGTTACATAGGAACCCCATTGAGATGATGGCAGTGGTCCTGTCTGATTTCACCTATAACCTTTGGCCAATACCAGTGACCAAGTAGAACTAAAGAAATGTCACAAACTTGACGCTGAAGGAAATATGGGCTCTCTTACTGAAGGCACAAGGCTGGTGGTGTCAGACACCTCTCTAAAAAGCAGGAGTGCTAGCCAGAATAGTTGTGCTCACACCTTTGTTAGGGACGTGTCCTGGGGCTGTACCAAAGAAGATGTTGGTGCTGGTGCAGGAATATGTATAGGTCCCACAGGGGTGTGCTCTGCACCTTTTGTCTGTGTACACCAGAGGTTGTTGGGACCATTTGCTGGGCTGGAGGTGGAAGGCATGATGTGGTCAGGAGAGCCCAGCTGCACCAGGCTTTCTTTGGCAGTCTGCAGAAATGACTCCTGGTTTTAGCCGGGCTGCAGGGCTGCCCTTTAAACTGTATGAATTTGTTGTGTGACAGTGTCATCTGAAAGTCGTTTCTGGGACTAAGAAAAAGAAATGCTCGGATGCTTTTCCTTGGAAAGTTCTTGAATGCTACAAACAAAGCAGGTTAATCCCCCTCATCTCCAGGGAAATCACAGATGCCTTTCCAGAGGAGTTTAGCTAACTTCAGCTTTCATCTCTTCAATGGAATAAATATTCCTACCGTGTAGATTCCCATAATACCTTACCCTTAGGGCAGCGATTGGGGTTTAGCAGAAGTTTATACTACATATGAAATAGGGAAAATTCCCAAAGGCTTTATTTTTGCAGATTGTGTTAGCAGTTGGTATTTTTAGTAAATTTTTTCGATGGTGTGTTTTGCTTTTGTATTTTGGAGCTGGTCATTTGATAGTTGAAGCCAGCGCGTACTCTTGAAATAGTATGGTATTTAAATGGATTACAGCTATTATGTGGTGTTTATGTCAATTCTGGGTCTGGTACATATTTGGGAGTGCTTCATAATCCTTATTTGTATTATATTAATGCATTTTTAATAGATTAATGAAAGGACAGCCATGTTCTTGAAATAACTCGTGCTATTTTGTTTTTTCTCCAAGTTCAGGAAATGTTTATTGCTTCTCACACTCGGGCAGCAGAGTTTCCTGCAGAGCCTTGTGAAATTCTGTGTCGTATTTTCTCAAAACATGCAGAAGAACAGGCAGGAAAGATAGTGTACGTTTCCTTTTCCTTGCGGGGGCAACAGGCCACGAGCAGGCAGTTTGCGGGGCATCCGATCCTTGCTGCTTCTGTTGATACCATCAGATGTGTGCCTTTTTGTTGGGCGAATGGCTGTCTGCAGCAGGAACAGAATGAGCTTTTTAGCCGTAAGTAATGAGCTGCTCCCAATTATTAGTGTCCTGGACTGCATTTGCTTCAATGAAAGGCTCCCATTTTTATCCATTTATTATCAAGGTGCCATTGTTATCTATTTTCCCTCTTTAAACTGTGCTGTTCGCTTTTAACCTTTGTTTGCTACGAGAACAAAATATAACTTTCTACTTGATCGAAAGTAATGGCTGGTGGATTCTAGTTTAGCCTGCATTCCTCTTTGGTGTGGCTGTGGAGGGCCTGCTCTTGGTGCCAGGGGTCACACAGGAAGCTCTTTAAAAGAGAAATCAAAGCTGAAAGCAAAGCAAATTGAATACTAGTGTAGTGAGAAGAAGAAATGGCAAAGAAGACTTCTGTGCTTTAGTGTTTGAGTAGAGTGCCTTGAGTTTTTGTATGTAATGGTGCTTTAAAATAGTTTGCGATGCAGAGCCTGCAGAAATGCTGGGCTCTTTGCAGTCGCATTCCTGTTGCAGCATGCTGTCAGGTTCTGATATGACATCAATCTGGATGTAATGGATACATAGTTAAGCAGTTTATTTTAGGATCTGAAACTCGTCTAAGAATAGAGTGGCTCTCCTTTCAACAGGAAAGGACAAATAAATTAAAATGTGATACCAGGGAAGAAAAAAAGAGGGAGGAAAAACAGAGCAAAGTATCTAACGAGAGTAAAAAATGGGGAGGAAAAAAAAACAAACCAACCAAGCACTGGTGGGGTTCAAGGCTGGAGTGGAATACATGGAGGACTTGCACATGGATTCTTTCAGCAGGCTGTGGTGCGGTGGCAAGCAGGTGATGCGACACGCTGGAAGGCTGAAGTCTTTCAGTCTAGCCTACAAAAATAGACTTGTGCAATTTTTCCTTGCTGGTGGTCTGCAGGTCTAGTTGCATGGGGAGGAAAGATTATCCTTTCAGATCTCAAGTTTTGTGAGAATGCTGTCAGTTTCTTACCCTGGTGCCCAAAAAGCTTAAGCTCTGTAGTATTTCCGTGTGATTATGTCTGCAGAATCACTAAAACACCGGTGAGAATGTTGCTTGTTCTGACGGTGTCATGTTTTACACCAGAGATCTAATCATAGAAACTAGAAGGGGAAAAACTTACCAGGTCATCCAGTCTGTTGGCTTGCCAGAACATCATAAATTAGTACAGGATTACACAAGTGAAAACGGAGGTTGCTGAACATCACTGTATACTGTATGTTGAGAGCATTTTTGTGAATTTTTTATATGGCTCAACACATCAGAATAAACTGTTGTGCCAGGTATATGTGTTAGCAGTAGACTTAGGACCTGAAAGTGTTTCAGAATATTTTTGTTCACCAAAAAGCTTCTGTCAGGGTAACCTTGAGAAAGCAGATTTAATTTCATGTGTGTTTACCCACCTGCCCCAGTTGCTGCTCTGTGGATTTTTTTTGCTATAACTGAACTGATGCTTCTGCTCATTTTTTTTCTTTTTCTTTTTCCACTTAGCAGCTGACGTGACGTGACCAGGTAATACTTTATATAGGGAAATATCCAAAGTGAAATGGATTTTGGTGTTGCATTTATCTGGGAAACAGGACGTGGATCTCCTCTGAGCTGTGGCATCGGTTCTTGTTGCTGGATGCTTTTTTTTGGATGGTCTATACGTTGAACACTGCAATATTAAGTGATCAAATGTTAATCTGATGTAATCCTTTTTAAATGCTAACTTCTTCCACAACTCTTTCACTTGCTTTTCTTTTTGAACTGAGCAACTTAACGACTTTACTGTCTGTTTCCTGGGATCACATTTTTGGTGTTGGTTCTTGATTTGACAGTTTCTTTAATCCAACATTCCTGCATAAAATGTATGTAATAAAAATACTGACATTTTTTCTGAAATTAAAACTTCCTTTTTTCCTGACAGATTGTGTCATGGGCAACAACCTTCAGTTTACAAGGCAGGATGGTGGATAATGAAATTCCATATTCCAGTACTGTGTAGAACATTATTAGGAAGATAAATAAGATAAACATGGTAGTTTGTATGAATGCAGAGTGACCTCCAAATACAAGGCAGATAAATGACATGAAATCAGTCTGACCGATTTTTGGTGAGCTTTCTGTAGTTCAAACAATGAAAATTAAGTCAAATGTTGTCAGTCAGTTGCAAAACTCAGATTATCACTAGGCATCGTTCAGATGGGTGCACATCAGCAGTGAAAATCTGCTCACAACAGAGGAGAATGCTAGAAGATTTTTGTACCTTTTCAGATAGCTCTATGGCTTTTTACTCCCAGTGCAATATACCCACAGGAAAGCAGCTTCACTGAATGGCTTGTGGCCCTCTTGGCTGGGCTGCACGTGTGTGCACGTGTATTCAGATCCCATGTCAGAGCAGCAAGTGCTTTTGCAGGAGTTGGTCTTGTGGTGTTTTTTTTTTCTAGCTATTAATATAAAGTAATGTGTTAAAACACACGTGGTTCTTGGTACGACAGCTGTATGTCCTTGTGTTGTTGGGCTTTATACCTGAGCTATGCCAAAGTGATAATCCTATTTTAAAATAGAAGAAAAAAAGAAATAAATGGCCCTTGATATCTGCAGCTTATGTTTGGACGCTGCAAGTCCATGCAGACTCTTATGGAAATAGTCCTTTGTACTCCCACAAAATCAATAACAACAAGACAAAGGGAGGGGAGTTAAGATCTTGCTTTTCCTTAGTGCACTCTGATTTATGAAGCCTTCACATCTGCCAGACTGCACTGTTGTAATTTTTCTTCCATGCTTTTTTAGTGCTGGAGAGTAATGCTCATGTTTGCTGCTCTTGCTGTGTGCAAGAGCACACAGCCAAGCTCTGCCCAGGTGGAGGTGGCTCTGCATCTGGCTGCTCCACTGCCTGGGCACAATTTGAGGGTCTGTGTATGTAACAACGTATTCCATAGGGAGGCTGGAGGTGAGGGAACCTCTCTCTTGGAAAGGGGAAGCATCGGTTTTTGTACCTTTTCAGTCATCCTGCACTGCATGCAGCACGTTTAAGTGGTCGGTGAGAGCTGATCACTGTGATGCCCGCTGCTGGCAAGGCCAGAGGTAACGTCCAGGTGGCACCTTCCTTTGCCAGCCTCCACTCTTACCATAGCACACTGCGAGGTAAGCAACCCCAGTTGGTATTTTGCATACTGACACTGTGCTATCCAAAATGAGGATAAGATGTATTAAATTGCAGACGTTATTCATCGGTAAAACACCTGAAGAATTTCTCTGTACATGGAATTTTCTGCATTATATTGCAGTAGATACATCATTATCTACTTTGCTTAATTTTCATTTAATTCGAAAGCTGTTCGGTGTGTCAAGTCCATAAATAAGTCACTTAGTAAGCTACAGGCTGTGAAAAAAAATGTGAGAAAGGCTGAAGCATAACTGTCTTCTGGTTTTAATAAAATCACTTTCCACTGGAGATGGTGAATAAGTGGGAAAGAATCAGTTGAAATTGCCTCTTGTTTTATTATTCTCAGCTGAAAAATTCTAAAAAGAATAACTAAATGTTATCTGTAGTAGTTCTGTTAGCTGGTAGCAGAAGGTGTATCAAACAAGTTAAAATTTGCTATGAGATTTTCAGATGAGAATTCTTCAGAGCTGGGAAAGAGTGGTTGGATAGCATTGTTCTGTTTGACAGAATTGCCCAAGATTATCTGTTAGGTTCTGCTTTGATTTCCTGTTCTCTCTTGTTCTCTCCTCTTGATTTTGAGCCCTATGTTTAAATCAACTCTCTTCTGCAGTGATTGTTTCTTTTTTTCTCAATAGTTACGTAGAGAAAGGATTTAAAAACCTTCCTTGTCAGAGTCAAAGTTCAAAGTTAGTGGCAGCTGCATATTAATCAAGCGTTGTGTTCCTATCCGTGCATGTAACCGAGGCAGTGGTGGGAGGCTGTGGTGCCGAGGAGGAGGCTAGCAGTTTAACATGATGTTGTTTTATGGAAAAGTTTGGTGCTAAGATGAAGTCTCCTCTGTCAGGAAATGAAAATTCCTTTTGTGCAATGCTGCGGACTACGCCATAGCAGTAATGCACCCCTAGCAGTTTGCATGAGATAGAGTGACTCATTGCCTCCTGTCTTCGCTATCTCTTGCCACGCCAGAGCCTGCTGCTCCCCAGCACTCCTCCAAAGGAGGAATGGAATTGTGAATGAAGGATAACTTCTCATCTCTCCTTGCGCATATTTGTCTTCCTTGTCTTTTGTGACGTGTGGTGACGTGGCCCTGAATTGTAAAGGAGTATCTTTGATTCTTTCCTGCCGTGTAAAAGGCACAGATGCCCAAAATCTGTTTCTGAGCATTTATGTTTTTGTTCTCAGTTTAAATCCTCCTACCTTAGAGTTAAAAACGAACAAAATAGTCAGAAGTTGCTAGTTATGTGCTGCCTAATGTCTAATCTATGCGTAGCTGAAAGTGCACTGGAAAGCTGTACATGGAAAGCCAGTCTGCAAATGTTTAGGTGCAGTTTTGCTTTACAGATTGACAGCAACGATGCTTCTAAAGGACTAGGAGGAAAAATAGTTGTTTGGCAACCTATCTATCTGTCTCTCTGGTGTTGTATACCATCCTAGTATTCCAAAGACCAAGAGTGCTTTAAGACAACACTACCAGTCGTATTCTGACATCCGAATGAGCTTCAAGACAAGGGGCAATTGAACTATGAGACTGGTTTGGTTTGGCTTTAAAATCAATTTAGTGAACTTGTAACCTGTAATGTGACTTTTAAAGAGTCATGAAGAAGGGCGAACACTTTTTTGTTTCAGTCTAAGGGGATAGCTTGAGTAACTCTTATTTTTGTGCAATGATAATAGTAATTTCAGTATGCAGGAAACGAGAAATACACATCATCAGATCCATGGATCTGGTGTTTTGTTCAAGAAACTTTACTGATAGCAGAAGGTTCTACTTCTACCCAGTTTTATTGTATGTTGATACGACAAGAACCTTGTGTTGTAAGAACCTGACTGTTTAAGGTCTAGAGCAGTTGTGGATCTTATGTTCTGCCAGTCCATTCCTTAAAACCATATACATTTTCCACTTCAATAGCGGCCCTAATTTAATTCTGGCTTAAAACAAAACAAAACAACCAAAAAACCCAAACCCACAACAGTATATCTATATTTGCATCAGTTATTAATCTCAAAGGGATGGGGAATCCCTGGGTTATTTGACATGAGGCAGGGTGTTAAAACACCTGACTGCTTCTCTTCCATTATTTTATGTAATTTGAGTGATTGATTTCTTCGCTGGCATTTTGTAGTTCTAAGCAGGATTTCTTCTTTTACCGGAGTCTCTTCAGTTCTTCAAGTGATATTATCCTTCTCTGCGTCTTTTCTATTTGATGTATCCTTTTTCAGAGGGGGGTGAGCAAAACTGAACACAGAATTCCAAAGTGAACACACACTATTCAAGGTGAGGGGATATCACTAGTTTTATATAAGGCTTATGTCTTTCTCATTTAAGAATAAGTACCGATAGCCTGATTATTTTTGGTCCCAATTTAATATATTTTTCTTGAGTAATCTGTAAAGTGGCCTAGATATAATTTGTGAACTATTGAGTAATTAATGAATGAATGATTTACATTAATTTTCAGTGTTTTACTGTACACTATGAATGTGCTACTGCCTGTTACTGTGTTGCTGTAATTACATATTTGAAATTCCTTCTGAAGTCCATCACAAAAACACAAAAGAATCAGCTGTTGTTTAGGACTGTCATCATTCGCAAATTTTGTCATTCTGTGATTCAGTCTCATTGCCTCCACCAGATTTAATTATACTTGTGTGCGTATTTTTAATAACGGAGTGTTGATAATTTGATTAGGAGCCCTCCAGCCTAGAATATTTGCTACGTTCTTGCAGATCTCTTACAAAGGTTTGTACTCCTCCATTTATGATAGACTGGTATTGTAGAGGATTTGGATGTGAGAGTATTGGTTAGAGTGCCTACTATTACATCTAATTACTCTTCGCTCTGCTCCTAAACCTCCTTTCTTTGTAAGGATGACACATCTCACAACCCTTGTCTAGTTAGAACTCCAATAATGTATATGCTTGCATTCTGCAAGTAGTTGTAGTTCCAGAAAGCCAGGTTTGTAATCCATTTTGACTTCAGTCACCGCTGAACTTGTGTAAGTTCCACCCACTTTCCTTTGGTCAATAAGATGGTTTTGGATGGCTCATTAGCCAAACAAACAAACAAAAAGATAAGGATAAATGTGCTGCCCTTTTGATGATTTTGTTGCATTGGTATTTGTTGTAATGATGACCGAGTTGTACCCAGAGCAGATGAATTATTAGGCATTGTGAAATGAAACAGTGGTAAGAAGGGGTAGTAAAGTTTGGTTATATGAGAAGAGTTTGCATTTTGTCTTATGTTCTTATGTTAGAGATGTTGTCTGCATTTGCCTTCAGCTATATGTAGAAGCCAAAATTCATGGAGAACCAGTATTAAATTTTTTACTCAGAGTGCTTAGCGTTTTCAAACTTAAAATACAATACTGCAAAAGAATGTTGCTGTGATACTGGTAATGAAGAGGTAAGCTGCCAGAATTCCCAGTGTTCGGCATCTCTGGAATATCAAGTAGCAGCCGGGGAGAGGAAGTGACTCTGCTTTCCTCATAAGGACCTGTTATCGTCAGCTGCCAGCGTGGAGGTTGGTGGCTAAAGGTTTTGGTCTTGGAAAGAGCCGCGATGTGCTGGAAGGAGTGGGAGATGTGAGGGGAGGGGGCTATGTATGTGTGCCATAAATGCAGCAGTGCCGCGTGGCAGGCAGCGGGTACCGACTGCCTTTGTGCTGCCAGAGAGAAAGAAAAGTAACACCTGCCGCATCTTGATTGTGATTTCTTTGATGTGAGAGGTGTGCTGCTGCAAGGCCTTCGGTGAGAGCACGTCTGGAGGATTATCTCTGCATTCAGCAGAATTTTACATGCACAAGCAGTGCTAGGAAGCTGCTGTTTTATTGCAGTTTATACTGTTCTTCAGTTCTTCTATGTACGTTATCTGCTGGTTTTTAGGTTTTTCATTGACTTGTTGCTTGACATCAGAGTTCTGACCAGAGTTTCTGGATAATGATCATTGCAAATGGCTTAGGCTTCTTACACATTTTGTCTTGAGGTGTTACTGATTCTTGCTCTTTTCTCTTTGTAACTCCAGTGTACGGGTTGGAGGAGTTCTTGTTCAGTTGAAGTTTTGTTTCGCTTTTGCCTTTTTAAAAATCCTCTATTATTTCACTTTTCTTCACATTTGTTTATTTTGTTGCTTTGTTCTAAGCTGGCTAACACTGAGCCTCACTCACTTTATGAGGAGTTCTGATCATTAAGCCAATTAATAAAACAAATGGTGTGGGTTTTTGTTCCTTGTAGGCTTGCAAGATATACATGGGATAGTATGCACGTTTGTGGTCTGTGGTGCAGTCAGTAGGAGTGTTGCCATCCAAATGAGGCCGAAGCAAATACTCATTTGCATCTCCCACTATGTGAGTGTTTCCATCGTTTGGAAAAGCCTGCTTCAGGAGAGGTGAATTGAGTTGTGCTGCACCAAGGGAGGAAGAAGCGTTCCAGGTCTTTCCGCCTAGGAGCGCTGGCCGTAGAGGCAGATGCTTCTGGAAGGTGTGGGGGGCACGGCGCTGCCCCCTCCGTCCCTGTGGCACGCATGGCGGGATGGCAGAGCTCCTGGTTGCCCGTGAAGAACTTCTGGATGATTATGTTTGGAAATACAGTACAAGCTTTCTGCTTTCTGTCATTGTATCTGCCCGTATCCTTCTTTTATTTGCAATCCTATCCCCCAGAAGAGATGAGGGACAGACTGACTGACGGTGCCTATTTTTGTACGGCCCGCGTATTAACTGTTGGGTAAATATAAGAGGTTTCTGAAGAGCTTATTTTAGCAGAAGCATTTGTTAAAGCCGCTATATCCATAGGCTCTGTGTATGTTCGTTAACTATTCGGAGCTGTAACACAAGACGACAAAAGGAAGCATATTTTCACAGGGATCTCTAACAACAGCGTGCAGCGGGGCGTCCAGCCAGCACTTGAGCGCAGACGTTTCTTACTGCTATTCCCAGTCTTTTGGCATGTGGATATATTAGATTTATTTCTCAGATAACAAAACTAGCTAATACTTACTGCGGTGTCGTGATCCTGCATTGCAAAAATACATGTTTAAGCTCTAGAGGTTAAATGTAACCAAGTCTTTGAATACAGTGGAAAACTGAGCCTCTCTGGTTTCCCTGCCAGTGACAAGATCCGTCCTTCATATAACTGCGCCCAGACCGCTTTGTGAGCGGTGAGAAGCTGAGCATTAAGCGTCGCACAAGTGGAAAGTGTTACACTTCACAAAAGGTCCTGCCCTGTCAATTTCTTATCACTGCGAAGTCTCAAATTTTTCCCATAGCGGAAGCCTTGGGATTTTTGCTGGACAAAGATGGGGCAGAATTTCAGGAGCCTTTCCCGTGATGAACATCTGTCTCTCTTTGGAGCCAAGTTTGGCAGACGTCAGCTGTAGCGCAGGTGGGCCTGGAGACTGAGCTGATAGGTGCATCCACGTGTGTGTCTGGCCAACCTGGCTGCTCTCAGGCCATCGGCAGATCAAAAGTCAAGAAGATCCTTCAGCTCTTGGCTGCCGTCCAGCTGCAAAGTAGCTGTGTCCCAGTATAGCACGAGGGAGGAATTTGTCCCAGTATGGCGTGGAAACAGGAATTTGCTCCTGAGACAGTGTGCATTTCTATGAACTAAAGAGTGTTTTGTTAAAGGTAAATACAAGAGGAGGTAAATTGAATATATGGGAATTTATTACGTTAAGAGGTTGTTTTGTTTGTGGAATGTTAAAATGACCCAGCAGCGTGTGCTGAAGTGTGACATTTATCAGCTCTTGCACGGATGGGCAATCAGGATTTTTCTCAGCAGCCGGTAACGTGATCACTTGAATGCTACCGTTCAGCCCAGTTGTGATGTGAATTATTGTGTTGGTTCTAATTGTCTTCGTGCTGCTCTGTCACATGCTAAGGTAACAACAGATTGTAATTTTAAAACTAAATCACGTTATAGCTTGAACAAACGGGGGGGAAGGCTTAAAAAGAGCAAATGTAATTAAAACCGGTGTCTGTGGAATACTTGAGTTTTGTTCAACGTGAACAGAAATGTTAAAAGCCCCTTTAGCAGCTGTGTCAATACCAATTTTTCTAGGTGTTGAGTGGAGAAATACATTTCAGTGCTGTTGTTCAAGTAATTCACATTTGTTTTAAGTGGAAGAAGTAATTCCTGATCTATTTAGCTAGTGCAGGGGTGTCATTGAAGCAGTTAAGGAATGGCTCACCTTGTATTAATTTGAGAGCGTAAGGGATTTACAGTTATGTAATTAAATTGATATTTTAAGTAACTTGAGTGTACTTTCCAGTTCAGAAGCGTGCAAGTGTATTTTCGGGTAAAATTTTGGTGTTTTTTGTTTTGACACAAATGGCTGTATTTTCTTTAGAATGTAGTTACAGGTGTACAGCAAATGAATCGCTCAGGACGTGCCGGAGGAAAGGCAAAAACATGGAATCCATTGTGTTCTCTTTTTCAGGCACATCGCTTATTTTCATGTACACGGGAAGCAAACTGATAAATAACGTTTCAGAGAGACTAAATTCTTACAGCAGGTTATGTAGACAAAAGTGCAGGTTGTGATGTTATGGTTTTACTGAAGTGATTAGCCTGTGTTTTCAAATAACAGATGTCATTGGATTGTTGAAACGCCTTTTTTTCCCCGAGGAAAAAATCCAATAACTGTATTTAATTTGCAGAGCACCGGAGATCATACTGGGATTGCCGTTTTGTGAAGCCATAGACATGTGGTCATTAGGGTGTGTGATTGCAGAGCTGTTTCTTGGATGGCCACTGTACCCAGGAGCACTGGAATATGACCAGGTAGTAGAAAAACTTTCACGAGTGTATGTTTGCTTTATGCAATTTAAGTATTTCAGAGCCTTAAACTCAGAATTTCAGATGCTAATAACATACCCTATCAAGTAGTATTTCTTCAAATCTGCTTGATGCTTTTATTTTAGTGTTAATTATTCTAGAAACATGAATCCTGTTTCTAGAATGAACTGTATATTATGCTGCTTTTCTGAATTGAACTTCAATTTTTTTTTTTTCCCCTCTGTCTTGTAAAATAAATGTTGGCATTTAGACTGATTTATTTGAAGGGAACCAGAGTTTGAGGACACCATTGTTGCTTTATAGTCTTCCTTTTAATTGCTGAGAATGGGGTTGAGTCTGGAAATCTGAGGTGCTCATATTTAGAGAGAGAGAGGTCTTATCTTTAATGTAACGTGGAAAGTTGGTAGTAATATAAATCAGAATTCTGAGTTCTCTATCACTTCTGAACTTTGAAAGCAAAGAAGGCTCCTGAAAATCCCAGTGGTAACAGCACTTGCTTCTTTTTAACTTCTGCATCTTTGATTCAGCGTGCAGTTGAGGGCAGTTCCTCCAACACACCGGTTTAGATTATTCTGATCCTCATCTTCACATCCCAGACTTCTGGCTCTCTGTCTTAAAGACTGGAGTTAATTTTAGAAAAGCCTTTTTGTCAAAATCACTGTCAGGAAATATATTGATTCTGTGCTGATTTTGTAACATTTCATTTTATTGTTTCCCTTGTTTATACAAAACTCAGTGTTTCCTGGGTAGGAAGTGAGCTGTGAGTGGAACATGGATTGATGTTGACTGGTATGTAGAAGGCATTTATGAACTGTATTGCTCTTAAAATAGAGAAGGAAAGAGGAAAAAACTAACAGCCATATAATTTATTGCATTCTTTAAGGAAAAAGTGAAGGCATCTGTTTTTGAAATGATTTGAAATACCATCTCAGAGATTGACAAGAGCTTGGCAAACCTATTTATTTATTATTTTTAAAAGAAACTGCAGAAGAAGATCTGGACTTGTAAGAAAGGTCACAACGTGTAATTTCCAGAATTACCTCCACTCTTGCCCCCCACTGCTGTAAGTAACAGCTAGGAGTGCTGTTTGGAGGAGGAAGCTGTAAGCACAGTTGACGACGTGATCGTGGTGCCACGTACAGGTTGATGCTGCTCCTGGATGTCTGATGTGGCTTTGGGCCATGTTGCCTCTCCTGTAGGATGAAGCTGGGATTTCAGTGATCAAAAATTCTGCCCAGGTCCTGATTCTGTCCTTAATTAACTTGTGATTCATCGTGATGGCAGGAATGCATTAGCTGAGTCCAGGCCTCTGACTCTGGGGCTTTACACCTGTACTGCTCTCTGTACAATCTCATCATTAGGAGAATCTTTTTAGAGTAGCATGGAATCTTAGTTCAAAAACAAACACAACGCAACAACAAAACCATCTTCTTTCTCCCATTGCAGCGATCTTGTGTATGGAAAACAGGCAAACAAAATTTAAAGACAGCCACATCAGTGTATGGAAAACAGGCAAACAAAATTTAAAGACAGCCACATCAGTATATGGAAAACAGGCAAACAAAATTTAAAGACAGCCACATCAGTGTATGGAAAACAGGCAAACAAAATTTAAAGACACCACATCAGTTGAGCTTGCTATCAGTTGCTAACTCAATGTATCGGGTTGGTTCTCACACTGGAACAGGAGCTGTCCCCTCCTCTGCACCGCCACTGATGGCCTTGTTTTAGGCAAGCTTGTCATCATGCCCAGCCACGTCTGCAAAACTTGCTGCAGAAAAATCTGCTTTAGTGTTTTACTCAGTGCACGTGAGTACCGCAGCTGTAGGAGATGGCTTTCAAAGAATTTCCCTTCCTTCTGATAGTGATGTCACCTAGTGAATGAACAGGCAAGCGCTTCATGTTCCATTTCCCCTGCCCCTGTGTGTGACAACCAACAAGCTAGCCCTTGAAAGTAAATGAAGATAATAACTCAGAGCTTCTGAATATATTCAGTATCAGATGCACTTCCTACTAAGAAGTAGCCACATCATCTGAGCCTTAATGCTCCCCAACAATGGCCCAGGTGCTTAAATGTTAAATTTTTGAATTAATGCATTGTTTTGTCTCTCCTAAATTCGAAGCCTGTAAAAAGTGCTTAGGTAATAACTACACAATCTAGAAATATTTATGATTGACTGGATTTGTCTTTACTCCATGATGTAAAGAATTATGGACTTTCCATTTCCCATCAGTTTTCTTCCTCTCAGATGCTTCTAGCTCTCAAGTCCTATACTGACCATCAAACTCCTCTTCTGGTATTTTCTTGCTTTGTCCTTTTGATTTCCCTTTCTTCCATTCTCTGGGACTCCCCAACTGCTCCAGTTTTTACAAGGTCAGCCTTACACTGACTGCACCTCCGTGCAGGTATGTGGTATGGGACAGTGCCCAATTCTCTCCTAAAATAAATGGCTGATCATTTCAGAGAATAAAAGCACCCGTCTTTGAGACAAAGGTGCTACTCCATTCCTATTGCATTCAGTAGTCATTTTCTGAGATTAGCAGAGCATCTCTGGCTGTCTGGGGACTGTACGTGCTCTTGCTTTTTAAGTGAAACCTTTGCTGGAAATGTGCATGTGTCAGATGTACAAAATGTGACAAAAATGTGAAGGATTTTGTAGAGCTATATAATGAGAGTATGCAAAAAAACCCACAAACAAAACATCAAAAATCTGTACACAAAATTCTACATACAAGCAAATCTCTAGTGCCAGTTTTCATATTTAGAATTAATGCATGATATTTAGGATTAGAGCAGGTTGAGGATGACAGCCGTTCTCCTCAGGTCCTCGTATCTGTGACTGAACTTGAAAAGCTGGCTTATATAGGTCACTTCAGTGGTTTGTTTCTGTATGGATGCCTCTGGAAGTGTGAGGAAACAGTATCAAGCATTCAGTTTTATTTTTTTCTCCTGTGTAAGATGTGTCTGTTAAAGTCCAGGTTTTTTTGTTATTGTTCTTAAGTGAAATAAATTTTTAACTTGTGTGGTTCATATTTTAAAAATCAGAGCTAAACTCTTTGCTGCACTTCTTTTTTCTTCCTCAGATTCGTTACATTTCTCAGACTCAAGGTTTGCCAGGAGAACAGTTGTTAAGCATGGGGACAAAAACTGCAAGATTTTTCTGTAGAGAAACAGACGCACCATATTCTAGTTGGAGATTAAAGGTAATCAGTATAATGCAGTAGAAAGCAGAGAAACCAAAAAGGCCAAGATTTGCTACAATGGCATTAGCTCCCTTCCACATCTCCAGTGATATATATATGTTTTTTGTCCCCACTCTGTATCTCTTCCATTTTTTCACCTTCCCTGCCTCATTCCTAAACACCAGCACTTCACACCCCTTAAGCAGTGGCTGGCCAGAAGACACGTGTGCCTGGCTGCACATTAAGCCTTGTATTTCTTGAGGCACTAAATGAGGTTTTTCTCTTGCTTAGTCACAGATTTTCACTTCACTTCATAGAATTTGTCTCTGAGGCCCAAACTGCTCTTATTGAGTTCTTCAAAAGTGATTTCAGGATCAGAAGTCCTAGGAGAAAGGAGACTAAGAAACAACATGATTCACTTGCTTCAGATTTCATACTACAACAGTCTTTGTTGGCCGAAAGCTGCAGTACAATGAAAGTAGACAAAATAAGTCTGTTTTTATGGTCTGTCTACCTTGCTTCTCTCTAAGCAACTTCACATGACTATAAACACTTAGAACCCCCTATGCAAAGATTGTTTTTGGTAAATGGAATTGCTTCATGTTGCTGTTCCGCAGAGTTTACACAGAGCTTGAGGGGTGACGAAGCAGTTACTGTTGACATAAAGCCTCTGAAGTAACAAACAGCTGGCAAGCTCAAAAGCCCAGATTGCATAACTTCCCATGAAGTGGCAAATCCACAGTGTGCAGTGGGCTGAGTAGCTGGGGCTGGTGCTGGCTGTGGAGGAATGAATATTGCTGGGGTCACCCTGTTCCAGGATTCTCTCATTACACTGCTGTGATTATTCCATTAGAGAAGAAAAAAGTTCACACCGTTGATGGAGAGATGGCAGTGTGCATCTGGCTTTTCTGTGTCGGAAGCTAAAAGTCCTTTATGCAAACAACCCTCTTCAGTTTTAGGAAGTTCCATTTCTCCCATCAGGCTCAACGCCGCCTTGAGGGAAGAAAGAAGTTTTGGTATGGACCACTGATCATTACTACAGAGTTAATTTCAGAAAATTTCCTGTAATCTGAATGTTTGGGGGAAAAAAAAAGAAAAAGAAAATTCCTTGCAGTGCTAACTTACATCATACAACATGGCAAAGCAAACGATGTTGAATGAAGTCTGACCCATACTATTTTTTTCCTTCAGTGATATGGTGTTACTGCTGTTTGGAATGAAAGGTCTGAATTTAAGGAAATGTGTACCATACAAGTAGTAGAAAAGCTGTGACATATAATAACACACATTTTGTGTGCATATAAACACCATTAACTGACTTTTTGCTAGGCTTTTAATGCTTCCTGCGTGGTTCACAAAGCCACGCAGTGGCTATTGTAGTCCAGTACTGTGTAAAATTAGATGTAGAATTCAGTGCTTTCATATTTCAATTTAGAAAATCTAAGTAGTCAGCAATTAAGGATATAAAAAACTCAAATATGTAATTGAATTATTTTTTTGTTTGTTTGTTTATCAGGCTTCTTAGGCCAGTAAATGTTTAAACGTGCTCAGGAATTGGAGATGTTAGGTTTTTTTCACTTGTTCTCTATTGCTGATGTCTAAATTCAACTCTTTTTTTTTTTTTTTTTTTTTTGAGACTTTGGAAGAGCACGAGGCAGAGACAGGTATGAAGTCTAAAGAGGCCAGGAAGTATATTTTCAACAGTTTGGATGATATAGTGCACGTGAGTATTTATGCCTCCTTCCTCTGCAAAAGGAAGGATGGGAATAATTATTTTTGTTTTGAACTAAACATCTTTTAGACTGTTATTTTGTTGTGTGTCAATCTTATCCATCCTTGTCTATACATGTTGTGCTGGGGAAAATACCCAGCTGTGTCAGTTTGTCTTTCTAGAAAGATGTTCTTTGTCACTGTCTGTGTTAAGCAGTGGTTCTTGTCCAGTAACAGAAGGAATCAGACCAACGTGGATGTCTTGTGTCTGCCTGTTTTATTCAATGCCAGGTGAACATGGTGATGGATTTGGAAGGAAGTGACCTGTTGGCAGAGAAGGCAGACAGGAGGGAATTTGTCAGTCTGTTGAAGAAAATGTTGCTGATTGATGCTGATTTAAGAATCACTCCAGCTGAGACGCTGAACCATTCTTTTGTTACCATGAAGCACCTCCTCGATTTTCCTCATAGCAACCAGTATGTACCAAAGGTCTTTTGTCTCTGTTGCAGCAATTTATATGTGTGATACTGCTGTTTCGTCTGCTATCAGAGCAAAAAATCTTCAGTCATTTCTGTACCATCTTAGGGAGTTTTTTCAAGTGCTTGCAATGTTAGATACATCCACTAGGTCAAAGAAAGCGTTTGAATGATTTTTTATTTTCTGAAAAGCAACATTTAACCAATAGAATTTTAAATTATCTTTTATATGTCTGGGTTATAAAAATCCAACACTGCAGAAATTTGGGGCTTGATTCTTAGAAGTATGACAAGATAGTTCTTGTCAGTCGTTGAGCACTAAGGTAGGCACTTCTTTTTGAAATGAACTCTGTCCTTTCTTTTGTACAGTGGCTGAGATAGAATATATTGAGAGCTTTTCTGCATTTCTGGAACTAGATCTTTCAGTGTGCATTTCCAGAAGTGCCAGCATTTCAGGGAAGGAAGAAGCTTTCCATCCCTTTAAGTTGTTGTCTTGCTTGTATCCAGCTGTTAGAACAGTGTTAGGTGCAAGGAGCAGGAAATTGCAAGTTTATTTATTTATTTATTTATTTATTTATTTAACTTTAGTTTCAAAACATGTATTAAGAAATCTTGACTTGGACATAGTAACAGCACAACTTCTGTGTTGCTACTGCTTCTGTGCATGATGCCACTCTGTGGAACTGGCAACTGGGAGCTTTGAGCTTTTTCTTCTTGTTCTGTGATTTTATAACATACATTTAAGTTGCATACAATTCTGCTTAGAGCAACCCACATTTTTTCTGTCTGTAACAGAGTAAAGTCCTGTTTTCACATCATGGATGTTTGCAAGTGCAGATCAAATTTATATGATCTAAGCAACCGCAATAAAACATCGCTTATGAGACCAGTTGCCTCAGGCAGTGCAGCTAATCTGACTGCAAGCTTCACCAAAATTGGCCCATTAAGAAGCCAGGTAAAAACGTTTTTATATTTTATTTTATGCTTTGTGTGTGTGTGTGTGTCTGTGTGTGTGTGTGAGTGATGTTTGTTTAAGATACCAAACAAACTTGGTTTAGAATCCCATACATTTCCGAATTGCTACAAGCTGGAATTGTTGTAGTAGAGCACTGTTGTATTGCAGTGCCCTCCCGTGGCAAGATGGAAATGCTTCCTGTCAAATGGATTTGAAATTTCCATTACTTTAGCTGTTTGTTATACTAGCCAGTGGGACATGTTCACGATTATAATGGTGCCTGTGTTTAACCTGCTCCCTCAGGCTTTAACTGCATCTGCCCACTCAGTTTTGCACCAAGGAATACCACTGCAGGCAGGAACTGCTCAGTTTGGTTGCAGTGACATTTTCCAGCAGACACTGATTATATGTCCTCCGACTCTTCAAGGTATGTTTAACTGTAACTGTTAGCTCCTGAAATATGAGTGGTGCTGTCTCCTATAGCAGCACTTGGGTTTTCCACTATATCTGCTGAAGCTGTATATTGAAGGAATTAATTCTGTTCAAATAAAAAAAAAAAGAAAAAATAGTGTAAGAGTCAGAATGAGATACTTTGCACCTTCTCACTCTTCCTTTCCCTCTCCTTCTCTCCCCTGTTGCATTTACATACATATATGCCCATAGATAAATCTGAATAAAATAGAGACACAAGATGTGGAATCCTAAAGCAAGAAAGGAGAGTGTTCTAAAATAAAACATGAGAAGAAACAAGAAAGATGAGGAGAGTATCAATGTTGCTGCAACTATATCCCTTGGATATAGTTATCCCTACATCCCTAGGGATATAGGATATCCTAGGGACAAGGGTAAGAAACCATAACTCCTCTTGTCCTAAATCGATCTGGATGATTAGCAGAACGTATAACAAAACATTTAGAATTTTGGGGCTTTGTCTAAGGATGTTGCTGCCCATGTAAATGGTATCAGATATGCTGTCCTATGATTAACATCAATCAGAACAGCTATATAGAACGGTTGCAATATTCTGCTGGTTAAAAAAAATGCAACTGAATCTTTGAGAGCTTTGATTGTTTTGTCCTGTGAGGAAGTAACGATGCTTGACTGAACTCTTCATTTACTACAGGGGTAAAATTAACTTGAGTATACAATTTTCTATATGTAAAGAAATAATTGGCTGAGGGCTTAATTATCAGAAACAGTTGGAAGACTGTGTGGTGGAAAGGCTGTAGAGAAGCATTTCTGTAAGGTAAAAAATGACCACATAAAGATCTGCATCTCTGGAAAGGTACATGGCAGTGTAGGTGACCTCTATTTCCCAAACAGATTTATTTGCATAATGTCTTACTGCTTAGGAGTTTTGAAAACTTCAGTTTGATTGCAGGACACATCAGTCAAAAACTGTGGGCTTTTTTCTGTTCAGAGTTGGCTGATCAGAGAGGAACTGATGGAAAGCAGCTTTCTATCCTAGGAACAGTCATTTATGGATAGGGAAAGGTAGTTTATATTGTTTGCATATTAACTGAGTTTGCTTATAGGCTTTCATGCCCAAACATGCGATTTGGCTATCTTGATCAACTTTGCTAAAGAGATTAGATCTTGAAATGATACATTTTATTGTAAGGTTTTTCTTAATATGATTTTCTAACTTCTCCTCGCTTTTTACCTAAACTTAGAACCCAGGAAGTCTTTCTCTCTTTGGATAAAGACAGAAACAACAGACTTTCTCAGTCATGTTATATGTGTATTTTTAGCATGATGATAAATGTCCAAACTGAAGTTCTGCTACAGCTTGAATAAAGGGAATTTATTGGTTTCATCACATAAGTGACAAGCTGAGTTGCTGGTATGGAGGGAAAGGGATATTAATGGGGTCTGGCACCTCTTCAGATTTTTCTTTGCTTGGCTACTCTGTCAAATATCTTAAGTGCTAGGTCTTGCTACTCCTGGCAGAGTTAAGATGTTCTGGGTGGCTGTGTGGAAAGGAAATTAGTGAACAGCATTTCAAAATGTAAAGCTTTTGACAGCATGATGATAACTTAGTATTGTTTTATGACATGACAGTATTGCATCTGTTGAAGATTTTCCTTCTTTTTACATTTTTAAAGGTTATAAAAGAAAACACATAGTCTTTACAGCTGTAAAACACATGCAGTCTAATGGCTGTTTACAAGGGTGAATAGTGATAGGACGAGGGGGAATGGTTTTAAACTGAGACAGGGGAGGTTTAGGTTGGATATGAGGAGGAAGTTTTTCACACAGAGGTGGTGAGGCACTGGAACAGGTTGCCCAAGGAGGCTGTGGATGCCCCATCCCTGCAGGCATTCAAGGCCAGGCTGGATGTGGCTCTGGGCAGCCTGGGCTGCTGGTTGGCGACCTGCACACAGCAGGGGGTTGGAGCTGGATGAGCACTGTGGGCCTTTGCAACCCAGGCCATTCTGTGATTCTGTGATTTATTTCATTGTTCTTCAGTAGTTACCTCCAAACACCCACTGCTTAGGCTTTGGTGAAGTCACAAGATGCCAATGAAATTAGTATATTCTTCTAAGCACTGCTTTCTTTAAGCATAGCTGTTCTGTTGCATTATTTTTGTTGAATTATGAAAATATTTGGTGGTGTATGGAGAAAATACAGAAAATTTCACATTGTTTTTCACAAAAGAGATGGTAACAAACAGGGGCATTACACACGTGGCTTTGTTTATTCCAAGAGCTGGGAGGATGGGTTTTATCTAACTGGAAATAGTGTGTGAGAAATGCAGGAGTTGGTGGGAATGGTTGAAATTCAGTTTTGCTTATTTTTGTAATGCTTCCTTGCAAATATGTTTTATGTAATTTGTGATAAGCAAAATGCTTAGCTTTGCAGAACCTGCTGCCAAAGTCATTCCACTTTCTAGTAGTCTGTTTTCAAATAGTAGGTATTGGCAGTTCTTTCTGGAAATACGAGGTAAAATATTTGTGCAGCTGAGTACTGACACAAAAATCTTTTAAGTGTCACAGTGATTGTATTTGGCTTGGAAAGCCTGAATTACGGGATCAGATGGTGAACACATCAAGACAAAATAGCAAAATGTTACTAAGATATTCTTTATGTTTGCACTTTGCTCAGAAATTATTCAAGACTGGCGTTTTGCTTAAAGCCTGGCTATGTGTTTTTCTTCCTGATAGGAATTACTACAAACCATAGTAAACCCACAAGTTTCTCCCTGAGGGTGGACAACGCCGTTCCGTTGGTGACCCAGGCCCATGCAATTCAGCCACTACAGATTCGAGCAGGAATCCTTTCTCAGGTTGGTTTCCTTGAAAATAAAAATGTGATTTGTTTTTACTGTTAGTTAACAAATATTTTTTAATGAAAATTGTTTTGATAATATTCTGTAAAGTTCTACTGCAATTCCTGTTCCGTATTGTGCTGAGCAATAAGCATCTCTGTTATCTCTTCTCTGCTTCGTGGCAGACGTGGTCAAACCACACCCAGCAAATCCTGGTTCCTGCGTGGCAGCAAGTGGCACCAGTGGCAGCCCCTGCGACATCTCTAGCTTCTGATCCTGTGGCTGGCCCACAGAGGCTTGGAGACTGGGGGTAAGTCTGCACATTTTGTGCAATACCCTACTGGCTTTGGTTTAGCGAGATTGATGGATGCAATACAAATGACTTGGTTTAAATCTTTTCTTTTTCCTTAGGAAGATGATTACCCAGGGCACTCATTACAACTCAGTGATGCCACAGCCTCTTTTAACACATCAAATAACCTTTTCTGCCCCACAGCCAATTAGTGTGGGCATTGCACATGTTGTCTGGCCTCAGCCTGCAGCTACCAAGAGGAATAAACTGTGTCAGAACAGGTTGGTAGAATTTTTCTAACATTCAAAGATAGTATGTCTGTAATTGCTGTTCAGTGGGTAGGGGCTGTGGAAGTGCATGTTTGTTAGTGGGGGGAAAGATGTCTTTTGGGAAAATTCGTCCTTTCTGCTCTGATTATTCAGTGTTATTTTTGGTAATACAGACTAGATGGAAAAATATTTGCAGTAGCAGGAGATTTTAGTTCCTGTTGATAAATTTCTGCCTATTATGATAGCAAAGTTGTCTTTATCACCTTTGGGAAGGTATGAGAATATGGTGAGGTAGCTCTAATGAGATATTCCTGAGCTTATATGCATGAGGAAATGCAAGGTTTAGAGAACTAAAAATAAAGAGATACTGGATAATAAGATTGCAGTATGCCTTACGATCACCTTAAGAGCAGTCTTTCTTTCACTGGTGGCCAAAAATACTTCAGCTACTTGCTGAAGAAAATAATACCTCACTGCCATGTGAAGTATTTGTGAAGGTGTGGGTTTTCTCTTCTTTTTTTTCCCTAATAAAAATAGATAAGTGAATAAATGAGATTTTCAGTTTTGTTGCAGAATGTCCTCTTAGATCTTGCTTTGAATGCTGTGACGCAGCTTCTAACTAGCATGTTTCTGATTCTTTTTTTAATTGGTCTAAAATTATAAGGCTGAGTATTATCACTATGATCAATGTTTTGTGTTTTTCTTTTTTTGAAAATTGGTGTTTTAGCTAACTTTTTTTTTTTTTAATAGTACAGTTTTCAGATTCAGAAATTCAATAAATGTCAAATGGTGTATTTTCTTCACAGGAGCAATGCGTTGCAAAATACCAATATCCAAAATTCAGCCTTTATATCTCCAAAGATAATTAACCTGAAGGCTGTAAAGAGAATAAGCTGTATAGAAGCACAGGACAATCATAACTCAGATGGACAGGAGAGTAACTGCTGCGAAGCATCGGTCAGGCTGGAACCTGATTCATCTCTTCCCAACAAGCAGCGACAGGCTATCTTCATTGCAGGCTCCCCCAGCCCTGCAGTCAGTGTGATCACCATCAGCAGCGACACCGATGAAGATGACTTAGGTCAAACACGTTCTCTGAGAGAGTAAGAACTGATCCTTACCTTTATGAATTTCTGCTTGCATGTAGCTGCTTTAATGCAAATAGAAGGTAAAGAATGCACTTCAATCAGGTTGCACTGGAAAGTCAGCTCTGTAGCAGCATATTGTTTGAAAGCAAAAAAATACTTCAAAAATTCTTTCTTGTTAATCTTTGTAAGATATTTAACAAGGAAACAGGTTTACTGTTCTTTGGTAACAGGCTTCTTCAAAATAGAGTACTTTCAGGTTCAGCCTGCTTTTTTCTTTAATACTGCCATAGCTTATATCTGTATTGAAGATTAATCTTCTGGCTCTGTATGACTGATGTTAATGTTCTACAGTACCATCTTGTAGATAACATGACACAGATAAGGGTCAGAAACAACTTATGCAGTTTGAAGAGATGTGCCCTTGACTACAAACGCAGGGACTGAGCAAGGTCTCCCAGAGGATTTTTCTTTATAAAGCTGTAGAAGAAAGATTCTGTTTTAAATAAAGACCTGAGAGCTTAATGTTTGTTTGAATTTATTTTCCCTTGTTACCAATTTTGAACAGGAGGAACCTCGCTTATAGTAAAAACTATATGTACTTGTTTGTGATGATTCAGTGTAAGATTATTTAGTAGATTTCAAAAAAGGCACAGTTAGTCTGGAATTTCCAGAGGAACTTTGAAGAAGTTTAAAGTCTGATTTGGATGTTTTAAGAAGGAACAACAAAAACAACAAACTGGATATTCATTTAGATTATTTAGGAGACCTTTTCTAATATTTGAGCTACTTCTATTCCATAACAACTGCTAGGACAGTGGCATATAGGAAGAACAAATGACTGACAGCGTGTTTGTTTGCTTTCTTTTGTGTGCTAGGTGCAAAGGTAGCCTCGACTGTGAAGCCTGCCAAAATACTCTGAATATTGACCGTGTATGTTCTCTAAGCAGTCCTGATAGCACTCTGAGCACGAGCTCCTCAGGACAGTCCAGTCCATCTCCTTGCAAGAGATCCAACAGGTAAAAGTGGTGGTCTTTTCAGTAAAAAGAAAGATCCTGACAGACTTAGTAGACTAGTTTACTAAAAACAGAAAAAAGGAAGTGGTGTTGTCCTGCAGTTGCACAGCACAGGCTTCTCCGTTATCCTTCTTGCTTCACTGGAAGTTTTCAGAATACCGAATGAATGGAATTCACAGAGAAAACACAAAAATGTCATTTCCAATTTCTCATTTTAGAATGAGAACCTTTCAAATTGACAAAACTAAGTAAAGCAAAGTAGGATGTCACAGATTTGAAGTTACCAGGATATCCTGAATTTTTCCTCTCCCATTCTTATAATGTAAGCTGTAATGACACTGATGCCTTTTTCTGCTACCAAGCTAAAGCTCTGCTTATATGAACATTGTTCATATGAGCTGCTTCATGTCCAGTTTAAGCCTTCATTTTTGCATATTATTCAAAATCTGGTTTTAGAAAAATTTGCACTGTAACTCTGAACTAATTTATTGCATTCTTGGCACAGTACCACGGAGCTTGATGCTAAAGCACAGTCTGTGTGACACTTACAGTGCACGGTCCTGGCTCTTGCTGTCCATTTAATTCATGCCTGGCATAGTCCCAGTTGAGGACCATATTTTCTGGTAATACTTGATTGTAATTTCTCAGCTTGCATATTACATGCTGTTAGAAGAGTAGGGTATGTGGTTCTGGTACCATTGATTTGACTGTGATCATACCTTTGACAGCTCTTACTCTCTTCATACATTTGCCAATACAAATGCATAGCTTCAGTAAGTGTTAGCAAAGGCTGGTTCCTGGGCTCCACCTCTTGCCCCTTCCAGCTGCTCTCACAGAAACAGTATTTGAACAAATCAGTTTGTGCCACCTGATCAGCAGTGCACAAATACCAGAATAGCCACTGGAAGCTTTTGTGAAGAAATGACCTTCAACCTTTTAGTTGGCCTAAAAAATACAAATGTCAGGTGAACTGTAAGTTCAAGCTTACCTTAAAAAAAAAAAAAAAAAATCAGAAAAGTAGGTGAAAGATGCACATCTGAATCTTTATGTAGAAGTTACAGCCTTTCTCTGAACCATTAAATTTGTGGGTGGAGTGAGTCTTAAATATTCAGCTGCCATCTTGAGTGCCCGTACATGTGTAAGTAAAATGTAACATTCACCTTTAAGTCATTTCATTTATGAATATATTGTGTTATTTTAAAAAATGAGTCTGTGTTATGAATACGTATTTGTTTTAATGCATTACATTTATTTTTTGGTAGTATGTCAGATGATGAACAGGAAAGTGGATGCGATACAGTGGATGGTTCCCCAACTTCAGACTCTTCAGGACATGACAGCCCGTTTGTCGAAGATGGCTTTGTAGCTAATAATAATACCAACAAAAATAAGGAAGCAAGAGCATCAGTTAATTCTGAAACCAAATCAGCTGTTTGCACAGTAGTGGTGCCACCAATGAGTCTTGAAAGCAGATTACGTCTTGATGAACAGGTGGTGAACACAGGTGAGTGAGTTAAGGTGGTTTTTCCTTTCTACATCAGTAGACCAAAATGGAATGTGAATTGTTTATTCAGTAGCCATACTCAGGTAGGTTTACTCTTGTATCTGCTAATCTGCAGTAAACACTTACGAACTGCAAGGTTTTAAGCCTTGAATTAACGTATTGTTTTATTATTTCCCTCTGTATGCTGAAGCAAATGAAATTTTGTCTTTGAACTGTTAGAACTGAGTAAAGACAAAAAAAGCATAACATTGTTCATTTGTATCTTGGAAGATGCTACTTGTCAGCCATTGAAAAATGGTCGGTCTGTCTTGGGAAGAAAAACCCAGTCTTCTGCTGTGGGAAACCGTCAGCAAAAACTGGCATCAGCATTCCATCAGCAGCATTTAAACTTCAGCCAGGTATGTGCACTTATATCACAGAACAACTTTTCTGTTTCCAAACACACTGACTACTTGCACTTTCAGTTGGGATAAATAGCAACTGCAGATTTTCAACGACTCGATGGCAGAGCTGTTCGAATCTTGAGCTTACTGGGCACAAGTCATTACTTGGGCACAAGTCATAGTGAAAAACATTGGTATATTTATTTTCTACGTCTGAATGCTAAAATGCTTATAGTGTGCAGTTAGGAACTGGAGCTGCCTTTGTCTTGTTCTGTCAGTAGTGTGCAGGAAAGTACTTGTAGTTTGAGTACATAGAGGCAAAGCCAGCTCTGCCTTACCCTTGCAGTCAGATAGTGAAGTGGGAAGGAGCTTGTGATCGTAGTTCTGTCCGGTGTTGGAAGATACCCAAGGCTCATTTAAAAGCCTTTGTCATGATTTTTGATTTTTTGTCATTACCTAGTGTTGTATTGAATGTGTCTGTTGTGACTGAGAACTGAAGTTGACCTACAGCCTTAAGTTGGAGCTCTTTTAATTAATTAATTTTGAGCTGTAGCTGCGCTTGAGCTTTTAGTAAGATACCTGGATATCTACATTTAATATAAGAACAGTATCTGTTTGCATAAGTCTTCCAGAGTAACGGAATGTTAAATTGTAAGTCAAATATTAAATGCAAGTATGCTACGTGTAGATAAGAGGATTTACCAATAATGACTTGAATAGTTTAGATTGAAAGAAACATTTGGGTGGCGACGCTATCTTCCCTTCCTCATGATTATGCAGAAGGATTGATTTAATTAATTCTAAGCAAACCTTAATGTGATCAGCACAGTATTAATTTTTAATCTCTTCAGTGGCTGCAGCTACTCAAGCTCCTAGCAGAAATTGTAGGATATTATGTTCATTACAAAAATTTATGCTGAGCCTTCCTTCTTTGGTAGATGCCGTGTGTAGTTTAAAGTCCATGTCACTTAATGGAAGTAATTGATTTTTAGTCTTTGTCTTTATAATTCTAAATGACTGCCACATCTTTCTGTGATCATAGCCCTAGAGTTCTGTTTGCCTAGTTGTCTCAGAAATTTTCAATCCGTTTATTATTTTTCCTGCTCTCCTCTAAAATTTCTCTCCTATTTGTCCTCTTTGTGCCTCATTATGGTGCCCAAACTGAATGCAGCACTTCCAATTGATGCCAAGCCAGTGCTGAGTAGAGTGGAATAAGCACCTTGCTCATGTGATACATGGTATTTCTGTTAAAACAGCCCAGCATGGCATATTATCTTCTTTCTTTTTCTTTTTTTTTTTTGCAAGAGCATTAAAATAACTTGTGTTCTGTTTATCATCTCTTACTGTCAGATTTCCTGTCTGTGCTACTATCTAAATAGCTAATATGTTTTTTTTTGTTTAAGCATTTAATTATTCCTGTCTCTGTTTCTCTCGATTTTGAGTTGATTAGTTTTAGTGCATTATTCCATTTTTCAAACCGTCTCTAAACTCAGAAATATTAAGACCTGTCCCTTTCTGTGTATGGGCAGGTGCAGCACTTCGGATCTGCGCCGCAGGAATGGAATGGGAACTACGCTCATCGAAGGCAGCAGGCCTACATCCCAGCGAGCGTTGCCAGTCATGCTTTCTCCCTTCCTCAAGGAAGTCCAAACCCCACTACCGTGCACGCACATCTCCCTGGAAGCACCCACCTGGGAGGACAGCCTGCTATTCTTCCGTACCCATCGTCGGCACCCCTTAGCACTGCTGCACCCGTTGCCCACCTCCTTGCTTCACCGTGTACCTCAAGACCCTTACTGCAACATCCGACGTACAGCATATCTCACCCCAGTGCTATAGTGCACCAAGTTCCAGTTGGCATAAATCCCCGCCTTTTACCTTCCCCAACCATTCATCAGACTCAGTACAAACCAATTTTTCCACCACATTCGTACATTGCAGCATCACCTGCTTACACAGGATTTCCATTGAGTCCAACAAAACTCAGCCAGTACCCATTTATGTGAGAACTCAAGTAGAGTGTATTGAGGAAGCTCAATGATACGGAAGTTTGACTTAAGAAGAAACATGGTATTTATTAAATATTAGCCATGGCACAACAGGAAAATTATTTTTTTGAATCATGTAGACTTGGGTGCAATTTAAACAACTCTGAGCTTTAAAAAAAAAAAACTCACTTTTAATGTGTTTTGCACATTTGGTATAACTTGTCTTTGGTCATGTTATCTTCTTATATAGTAACTTTAGACAGGTGACTTACGGGAGCAGAAATCTGGTTTTGCTCCTGCTATTTTTTATAAAATTGCCTTCTAACTAGTGCAAGACACGTCTACATTTGGAAGCCATTCAGTGTACAGAATTAGAGCAACAGATGCACATATGTCAGCAGTACAGCGTAGAAGTAACTTGTTTGTGTTACGTACCTTGGTGTTTAAATGTTGAGTCACTTATCTAAGAGTTGGGCTGTTGTTCTTCACATTGCATGTGTCTTTTGCATGGGCAAAGAAGCCTAAACATTGCTCTTAAATGTCGTCGTCCTAATAATCTCAGCTGCATTGTAAACTGTTCCCACACATAGTGCCTTAAATATTTGAGGTTGTTAATGTTATTACTTATATATCAATGTTGAGGACTGCAGCACTTAAAAATTCAGATCTGCTGATTTTTTGATAGCGTATTGCTCATTTTGGGTTTTGTGTGGTATGATTTTAGTATTTGGTGTTTTTTCCTTATGAGAAGGCAGCATGGTTTGCTGTAGCTGACCTTTGCTGTCTTTTTTTCCCAGAATGATCTAGCTTCAAGAAAAGACTTTAGTAGTGCTTAAGAAAAGTTGATTCAGTAGCTCTTGAGTAGTGACACACAGCACAGTATTCCGTACTGTTCCGTGGAACTGCAATACAATCTAAGTAGTCTGTTTTAAAGTGTTTGTCTACTTGGGCATCATCAGATGTTAGAGGTGCGGCAGGCGTGGCTGAGCAGTAATGAGAGAACAGCCAAGTGCTCCTCGACTCATGGTGTGGTTTCATCTTAGCTTGAGCGAACCGTGCAGTATTCAGTAACTAGTAGCAGAATATTTACTATTGAAGCTTGAAAAGATGTGAGTTCTTTGTGTGCAATCTTTCATTTATGCATGGGAGAGATTTTAGTCTTTTTACATACTAGTATTTGTTTCAGCCTGTTGCGGGTGTTTGCTTATTGAATACATTCCGTCAGGGACGTCAGTTACATGCTTTTGGCATTTTGCTTTTCCTTAGGAGGTGTGTCTTTCCGTTTTTCGTTTTGTTCAAATGAAGTTGCTTTTGCAGCACCAAAGACTTAATCATCCATTTCCTATAAAAGGTAGCTACTTTTTCATAGACCTCAAGTATACTGTAGTGTAGAGATGGGTTTTAAAGAAGGTATTAAACTGAGGCCGTGTTTTAGCTTATGGGCAAGTAATAAATTGTATCATTTATCTTGAATGTATCATAGATAAGCTGCTATATAATGATTGCCACTTCAGATAGCTGTGAAATTAGGTGATTAACTAGTTCTTTCTTAGCCTTCTGATTTCTGTACAAGTCTAATTACATGAAATAGAAGCCGGGTTTTGGGTTGTTCTTTTTTTTTTTTTAATTCTTTTTTTCATGTTTGAAGTGTCGTAACTACTATACTGTAAATGAGGAAAGATGATTGCATATGTTTTTTTGGGTGTGTTATTTGCATCAGTATTTTATCTCCATTAACTTTGAGCTCATCACTGCATATAAATGGATGTATTGATGTAACTTAATTTTTTTTTATGTTTTCATATTGGCATTGTGTAGACACGTAAGAAGCTGCATCTTGCAGGCTTGACTTAACTTTTTTTTAAAACAAAATCTGGAATACAATCTTTGCAATGTTGACTGGAATAAGAGTGCAAAGCAGTTGAGTTTAACTCTGTCAATAAGCTAATAACTGGTAAACTTTTTCTTTACTCCACTAACACAAGCAGTGTTTTATTTAACGAATGTCTGGATGAAATAAATGTGCCTACATTTGATTTATTTTTTAAGTAATAACTAAAATACAACAGTATTAGATCATAAAAAATAAAATACCAGCAGTACATTTTTAATCACACTGAAAATTAAGAAACCTAACTTTTCCCAAAAGTTTCAGTGTTTTTAGTAATCAACTCTATGCATTTTGTACAAGTATAAATGTATATATAAAGTATGCATTAGGAACTAGGAGCATCCTGATTAATTTGAAATCTTATCAACCTATCTACGAAGCCTAAACACACGGAGTCGAGAGCATGCTCTAATTGGATATCCACCTTGCCACTTCCAACTCGCGCTATATGGTCCAGCAGATTGCTTTTTGTTAGCTCCCTCGTGCTGGGAATTGACACTTCTCTGGTGCTTACTCCATTGCAGGCAATGGACACACCACGAATCACCAATGCAAATGGAGTAAATGAATTTTGTATTGCGATAACAAAAAAATAAAAATACTGCATTGTTTTTTTCCGGGGCCATGGGGATCGTCACTGGTCTGATGTACTCACTGTGCTTTCTTTTTAACGTGCTCGAGGTTCGGAGCTGCTGTGCTTGTTCAATTGACAGATTATCTGTATGTCAGAGTACCTACCCTACGCAGGACAAAGTTGCTGTAAATGTGCCCCACCTTAGGTCTGCTGCTCTTCCTCCATACGGTAATTTTAGAGATGTCTGCATTTCAGCGGGCGGCATAATTGGGATTCTGCCACAGCTGAAATTCAGCCTAGCGGATGACTTTTCCCCAGTCCTGCAGCACGTCCCAAGAGCCTGGATTCTTGTGTCCGGGGCCCCTGCAGCAAAAAAAAAGCTTAGGCAGAGGGCCGTTCCTGGAGGAGAACAAAAGTCATCCTCTGAGAAGCGTTTATACGTCTTACTGTTTTATTGCCTTTTTTAAATAAAACACTGCATGACTACAGAACTGCATATCTGCATATTACTTTAATTTGCAAGATTTTGTATGAATTTCTTGTGTTCGGTTTTTAACTTCAGGGTGTTTTATTGGTCAAATATGCTACTGTATTAACTTTTTTTTTTTTTGGGTTTTAATTTTTAAACTTTCTGTTTATACTGCTAATTAACTTGGTTTGTGTTAAGCAAAAGTTAAATCACACTGCAAGCTGTAGGAAGACTTGTTCTAGAATTACCCAGTGATAAAGACTTGATTAATGAGTTTGAACTGTTACTGTTTAACAATTTGTAGACTCGTGGCTTTCTTTTTCTCCTTTTTCTTTTGTTCTTTTTCTTTGTTTGTTTGTTTGCTTTGGATTTCTATGCTACACTAGTTCGCCATGTAGCAATTGCACTGTGCAATATTACAATATGAGGACTGGGAAATTTTTTATGGATGTAATGTCTCTTACAGTTTGCGATAGTAATTCTTTCTAGTTCTCAGTGATTTAAATGTGACCAAGCCTTCTGTACTTTGTCACAAAAAGCGGGTTTTCCAGGTGACTATTTTGGTGAGTGTCAAAATAAGAATTTATGGTGTATTACTGTCGAGATTCACTTTGAATTAAAATATATATTGCAGCAAATGCGTTTCGGTGACTTTGATTTCCTTGTTGTGTTTCATCGGGGCTGTGGGCTGAGGTAAAGGCAGTGAAAATTCACGTGTGGGGCTCCAGCTCTTAAATTCCAGTGTAATCATTCAGCCAAGCTTCTCCATTTCTGAATGCTGCAGGGCTGGCATTAGGCAGGGGTACTGTGCTTGCCATGGAGCGTGCCACTGGGTGCTGCTGTTAGTCATCTGTGCATGGCCTTTCTCCATGCCCAGTGGTCAGACCATCTGATGAAGTTCCTTCCTGCAACACTGCTCCTTAGAACGTGTGAAAACGCAGCTCTGCCCAAATAGTAGATGCATGCATTTCTTTGGAAGCTGCTTCCTTTTCCTTCCTTGTGTTCAGATGTGCGTACTGTGTAATTCTAAATGCGCACTGACGCTGGCTTTGTGCCTCGCTTTTCCCACAGAAAGTGAGGCCATAGTCGTGGTGTATTTTTCATTCTTCACTGTGGAAACAACAACCAAGGAAGGGCTGCCTGTGAGGCCCTTACTGTTCTTGGTTTAACAGTAGTGTCCAGCTGTCCCTGTGCCCCCTCCTGTCGGCTGGAGGAGCGGGGCTGTGGAAGGCAATTAGGAATAAGTCGTCTTCCTCTCAACTGAAGGTAACTCACCCACCACTGGTTCAAGGTGTGGAGAGCATTTTTCCTGTCATTCCCTGCACAGGACAAATGTATTGCAAACTGGTCTTGCAATAGCATTCATTCAATGAAATCCTTTCAGAGCCCGTGACGGTTGTCACACGCTGCAGAAGTGCAGTGGGACAGGCTGGCTGAGGGCGATGCTCCGTTTTATCAGTGAATTAGCTTTGGTTTTCAGCTGGAGAGACGTCGGTCTGTGGGAAGCAACAGAGGAGCTACTGTTCCCTGTCACTCACAAAGCAGTGAAGGCCTGATGACGATGATGGCAGATTTGCATCAACCAGCGCAGCTCAGACGTAATTTCCACTCCTGTAATGAATTAAGGCAGCATTAGTCAAAGTATGGATATGGTACTAGGCTGAGTTCGTGCTTCCCTCCGGCCTGAATGTCTCACACTCATTCTGCGTGGTTCAGAGCTCTGGGGATGCTGGAGGAATAGCGGGTGACACGGTGAGAGGAGTTAGAGCCCGCTGTGGGGAGGCACAGTACTTGGTGGTAGGGTGGGTGGGGGCCCACATTCTCCCTGCCAGTGCCAAGATGTGTTTTATCTCTCAGTAGAGCAGACTCCGGTGGCTCTAAAAACCTCAGTCTTGGGAACAGCACTGACCGTTCTTCAGTAGGGAGGAACGAGGCTGAGTTTTACCTCTCATATTTCAGCTTCAGTCGTTCATGTCAACCTCCGGCGCAACGAACCTCCAGCCAACGAGGGCAGATCGTCACCGGCACGGGGATTTATCCGCGGCGATTTTGTTAGGACAAAAGCCAGAAAGGACGTGAAGGGAGCGGGTTTTAGACGGGAGCCGACGCGTGGGGAGGGCTGCGCCCGCGAGGGGGCGCTGAGGCGCCGGGCCGCCCGCTTTGCTCTCAGCCGTGGAACTGCCATCTTTTCTTTGTGATCGTCGTTAGCGCTCATCGCGGGCAGGGAGCGGGCAGAGCGGCACAAACGGGGCGTATGGGCGTCGGGCACGGCGGGGAGGGCGGGCAGCCTTTCCTCTCGCCGGGCTCGCGAGCCGCAGCCCGTGACGCCTCGCGGTGCTGGGTGTCCCGGCGGCACCGCCCCGCCGCGCTGCCCGCCCCTCGCGTTCGGCATTGCCGCGCCGTGCCGCGCAGCGCCGTGCCGGCGGCGAGCGGAGCGCTGTGCGGATGAAGCTCCTCGCCGCCCGCCCGCGGCCGGAGGGCTCGCGCCGCTGAGGAGCAGCGATCCTGCGGCGTTGGCCGCCGGCACCATGCGGAGCTCCCCGCTCCTCCTCCTCCTCCTCCCGGTGCGGCCCCTGCTCTAGAGCCCGGTGCGGCGGGGATGCTGCAGCGGGCGGCGGGCGGCGGGGCTCACCCCGCGGGGCTCCGCTCCGCTCCCGGCTCCCCGCGCCGGGCCCCGGCCGCCGTGCTGCTGCCTCCGCTGCTGCTGGTCGCCATCGTCGCGCTCGCACCCGGCGCCCGCGCGGAGCGGGGTAAGGAGCCGAGGCCGGGCGGGGGGTGCCGGGCTGGCCGTGCCCGTGGGACCGTCGGGTTGGGGGCGCGGGAGGGTTTGTGTGCGTGTGTATAATGTGTATAATGTGTGCGCGTGTGTCCGTGCGTCCCCGTACCCCCGCTGACCTCCGTGCAGGCGCGGTTCCCTCGGGCAGCGGCTCTGTGCGCCCGCGGGCGCCGAGCGCGGTGCTGGGCTGTGCTGGGGCGTAGGAAGGGGCTGAGCCCGACACGCGGCCGCGTTTAGGGAGAGAAACAGGAGCGCGGTCCGCGCTCGGAGGCTGCTAACGCGGGGATGTGCGGCGGTGCCGGTTCTGCAGCCGGACCGAGGGGTTTCCTCGCGCTCCGTTCCTCGTTCTCAGATGCTGCGGGCTGATTTATTTCTGCGAGCCCGACTGCCCTGCAGTCGGAGGGCTGGCTCGTCTTTTACTGTGCTCGACAATTCGGTCTGCGCTTCGTACGAACTCTTCTCCGCGTCTGAATTACGAAACGTCCCCCGCTCAGAGCAGCCGATCCCTCGCGGCTGCATTTTAAAGCCCGGCTATCGCTGACAATGGGGCGCGATGCCTCCTCGCCGAGGAGCCGACACGAGTGTCGTGCCGTTGTTCCTTTGCCGTCTGTGCCCGTGTGTAACACAAACTGCTGAGCCCTGTGCCGGTATCCATCGGTGGGAGATCCAAAGCTGTTCGAAAATATCGCTGTGGGCATTGCACTGCCTGCAGCTTGGGAAGAAAAGGCGGGGAGCTGCGCCGGCACTGATCGCAGCCCACAGTGACAGCACACATAAAGGCAGTGAGAAATCCCACCACCGGTGGCATTGCGTGGGGACTGTGGATGGCCGAGCAGCTGTGCCGAGGTGCTTAATCCATTGCAGGGAACGGGTTTGGGAGCTGCAGCTGAGATTGCGTGCAGTGCTGTGTTGGTCCTGTCCAGCATTTATTGGGAATTGTGGTGCATAATTCGGGATTCGATCAGCTTGAAGAGCTCTGGCCCCCAGAGAGGCAGAGTGTATTGATGCTGTCTCCTGTTGAAACTAGGGGCAAAATGTATGGCTAGGATTCATCCAACAACGCTAATTTTGTCTAAGGTTGGCTTCTGTATGTTTGTGTAGGCCAGGCTCCATGTCATTCTGGATTTCTGTTAAGAAAATGTGCTTGTACTGATTTCTGTGACTGTTACTGCGATGTAAGTGGCTCCTGCAGCAGGTCTACTGGCATGAGGTCTGAGTGGTGTTAAGTGCTGCCTTAAGCAATGGGAAAAGCGTTTGTCCCACAGCATTTTTAAGATAGCTTTCTCCATGGGGGAGTATTCCTACATATGGGAAGATGACCTGTGTGCAACATGTGGCATCACTGTGAGTGAAGACGAAGTGGAGAACTCAGGGCATGTGGGGTGAAGCCTCACCTGCTGCCAGTGCTTCAGGAGGCAGATCACAGGTTGCACAGCTGTGGTAGCAATGCTTCCCTCGGCCTCAGGGAAAATCCAACACAAGGGAAAAGATCTCCCTGCCAGGAGCTCCTGGCAGGATGAGGTGTGGGGCTCTGCAGGTTGGCTTTCCCATATTTGTGACTCTGAGCCAGACCTCAGTGCTTTCACCATCAAATGTGGAGCGGCTGGATTTCTGGCTCTTGGTGGAAAGCATGATTTTTAATTTCAGAAATATTTCATGCTTCTTTACCTGAAGACTTACAGGGCTTCATTTTCCTCCATGTGTTTGTTTGGTCTCTACAAATGATAAACTTATCAGGGAAAACTCTCTTTCTTCTTGTGCGTCTGCTGAACACCAGCACAGTGAGATCTCATCTTAATTAACAGCAATTCCAAACCCAGTGATGCTGCCTCCAGCACAGCTGGAGCTTTGGCTGAACAGCTTGGAGAGCGCTTCGTGCCAAGTGCTAAATTGCCACCGCCAGTCCTGTGGCCCACGGGGTCTCAGTGGATGGCAGTGACCTGAGCACACCGCCTGAACTGCACAAAGCAGCCAGGATTGGCACTTGTGCCACGTGTGCTTCAGGTGCTGCAGAAGTGAGGGCCTGGAGTGGATTTGGGCACGGGTTGCTCCCTGGATGCGCTTCTGTGTGGAGGAAGGAGAAGAGGGTTTGTGTAGAGGTAGGATTCTGATATCCAGCGCTGTGAGCCCAGGATTTGACAAAATCAGTAATTTCAGTTTGGTTTTTTAGTGTTCTGATGAGCTCAACAAGAGTAAAATACACGTGGACGCTCTGTCGAAGAATGTGCAGATGAACAAGAAGTTCAATTTCTGACTCTTTATTCAAGATAATATGGGGATCTACAGCGTGGGTGGAAAGAATGTGGCCTCCAGCAGCACCCAGAAGATGCTTTTTGGTGGGTTTGATGGGTACGCTGGATTTTGGTTGACCAGTCAGGAGTTACCTTGCTCCCACTACTTCCTTGGACCTGAGTTATTCTCCACATTAGTTTACAAAAATAACCCTGGCTTTAGCACTGACTTGGATACCAGATACTTCCAATTCACGTGTGCTGAAACAACTGTGACAGAACTGTTCTCGTAAGACTACAGGAAGCAACCTGAATCTTTGATGAGGTTGGAGGGACTCCATGTTTTGTCTGCATAGAATGCTCGCTGCCTGCTGTGGGGCGATGGGTAGTGGAGAACTTCTCAATCTCACTGAGAACCACGGCCAGTCATCCAGCAATGCACTGCCTATCTGATGGCCTCTGGTCTTCTCTGCGCTGCTCTCTGAAATCTCATGCACCAGCTTGAGATCAGGTTGATGAACAAGGGGCAGGGGAGTGTGAGTAATTTTCTGTTTATGACATTTTCTTAGTCATGTGGGAACGGTTGTTTCTGCTGAAATAAATACTGATGATATTTGCATATGAATTTAGGCTTCAACATCCAAACGTATCAACATTTCATTAAAAATAATGAGCATTCCAGTGTTTATTTACTGTTCTAACTCCCTTCTGCAGAGCCTGAGGAAGGAGCTACTCTACTTGCTGAACTAATATGTGCTTTATGTGTAATCCAAAGGGCGGGGGATCCAAAGGGACACTGCCTTCCTACGGGCAAGCTGGGATACCCCCGGTAGGCCTTGGACACAGGTCCACCCAATGGAGATATTCAGTTATAGGAAAACGGTTCCCTGTATCTTCTGTACATCTCACACGAGTGGTTTGTTGCTAAAGTGGTTACAGTGTTTGTGGTACAGTTGGTCTTTATGTCTGAGATTACCATTCCAGTGCTAATGGTGAGGTCAGGTTCATGGAGGACAGAAAATCCCATTCTGGGAGAGGGAGGAAGGAACTGAAAATGAAAGAGCATTCAAAGATGGAAAACGTAAAAACTCAGACTTAAAAAGCAGTGTATTTACACACTTTCTCCCACCTGTGTTGCTGTACACCTGAGACTTCCTACAATTCCTTTTTGCTCATATCACTGCCTGTTAGCAGCACAGCAGCGTTGCTCTTGTAAGGGGAGTCACACAGTTGATCACAGCCTGAACCTCTGATTGACCACCTGAGGCACGCAGTGAGTCAGCCCTGGGAGCACAGGTGAAGGCAGTTCGGCTGTGTGATGGGAAGAGGTGGAGCCTGGCTGCACCTCTCAGACCCCATTTAGGGGCTGACTGCCTCTGAGGAAGGATCTCTCTCTGGAGGTCTCTTCTCTTGGCTTTTTTCCTGCGAGCTCAGGACACAGGTAAGCTTTTCCATTTGTTTCCAATCATCTCTTTCCAACACGATGATCTTTCCAGCCATATGCTCTCTGAAGACCAGCCTGACTTCTCTGTGTATTTGTCAATTATACACCTGTATGCTTATACGCAGTCTTATGTGATTTTTCCTCTACTTTCTCCCATGGATTCTTCATGTTCAATCAATGTAAATTTTCTTGCCATACAGTGCAGTGTTCAGGTATTTCATTCAGGTTTGATGCATCAGTGGGTGAAATAGCAGCAGGTTGACTCCTGAAATGTCTCCTCTTTTCCCTGCTTGTCTATATGTTTTCTTTATAATGACCGAAGAGCCTAGAAGTTGTGATTCTGGCTGCTGCCTAGGGAGCTCTGTTGTCACAATACACATATGGATTGTGTGCAGTCATCCCATGTGCTCACACAATGGGATGGTGACAAAAAATTCCTGGAGGAGGCCGATACAGATGAAGATCCATCTGTAGATCACTTTGTTAAAAAGCAGCAGGGCTGTTTTGCATCCCTGTGTCAGCAATGCGCTGTTTGCATTGCAGTATCTTCTACGTGCACATAAATGTCTTCAGTTAATTTGTGTTTGAGAAGTACAGATTTTAAAAATTCAAGCTTGTATATTTACCATCTCAGATAACACAACCATCGTGTTTTTATAAATCTAGATATTAAGATACAGATTATGTAAGTATGAAAGTCAAAGGAGTGGTGAAACATTGAAGTGCATGGAAATTGAAATGTCAAGAGATACATTCTTAAGAAATGGCAAACAAAGATTGTTGCATTGGTTTTCTCTGGGAGCTACAAAACAATGAAATAACTGAGGCTGATAAAATATGCTGGCAGCTGACGTAGAGATGGCAAGAAAAGTGCTGGGAAACTGAAGTTGATCTTTGGGAGCAGATTGCTACCAAACAGCTGTTTTGTGTTTTGAAAGGTATAAAAATGGCTGAGAGCATCTTGTGTTGTTTGCAGCCGAAGTTCTGAGAAGCTGATTGAAAAGAAACCATTTTAGGCTTGCCTAATTCCTTCTTTCTACAGCTTGCTTTTGATCCGGTGAGCAGCTTAGGCTGATGAAGGTACCTGTGCTGCAAGCCTGGATGTTTATAAGGGTTGTGGCTGGTTAAGAAAGAGAATGCATTTTTACAGCTCTCTGCTGCAGTTGTGTCTCCAGTGCACAGCCTGTAGGCACTGAGCAGAGTTCTGATGGGGTGCTTTTGTGGGTCTACAGTTATGAAGGAAAGCGTTACTGTCTATCCTTACCTCTTATTTTCTGTGGCTAATGAAAAAAGCTCTTGGACTCCTGTTGCATAATTAGTATGAAAATACCAAGTGGTTTTTTTTTTATTAGCATGTCTCCTCCCAATTGCTCAGAGGCAGCTTTACGTACCACTGAGAGCCCCGATACAGAAATCCTGTTGGCCAGCTTGAGCTGTTCCTGAACACAGACAGCATTTGCTCTGTCCTCTCACGTGGACAAGGGTAGTGGAAGATCAGCTGTAATGAGGGTCGTGGAACACAGGGAGAACTATCAGTAAGAGATCTGTGGGTAATGCGGTCAGAAAGGAATCACTGACAGCTTTGGGTTTGCTTCCTGCATATGGTGGAACTTAAGATTTCTTATTTTTTAGTGACTGACAGCTCAGGGCAGCTTTTAATAATCTTTAGAATGCTGTGCAATCCTAACTAATTTTTTTAGGGGCTGGGTAGTTCACCACAATTATCGGTGAAGGATATTGCTATCGCGTTCGCAAATCTTTATCTTATTTCTATGGTGAATATGTCCCACTTCATTTGTTGGCCACCAGATTGAAGAGCTCTGAGCTATCTTTGTCATGCTTAAGTACTCGCACGCTGGGATCAAGCCATGCCTTTCACTTTGAGTTCCCACATGGCTCAGTGGAAGGCATATTTCCCACTTTTCATCATTCCCGTGAGCCCTTCTTGAAGAGTTGCTCTCTGACATCCCTCTGGAGCTGCAGCCCCCACAGCTGGACTGGAATTCCTTGTCCAGACAGCATCGGTGCCAGGTGTAACACATGAGACAGGGCTGCTGCTGTACGAGTGCCCTTTGATCTGATTATTCCTGTCTGCTTGCAAGACATTCTTAGAGTAAGTCTACACTGCAGACTGTGGTACCATCAAGAAAAGCAAGGCTTGCAGCCCCTGAAGCTGCAGTGCTTTTCCTACATATGGAAGCAGCAGTTTGCAAGTTGCTATTCCCCTTCTTAGACATGTATGCCATGAAATCCATTGGCATTTCCACAGATGTATCTGATGCATGGCCGTATCTGCCTGCCTGCTTCATTTCTCATCTCTTTCCCAGACTGTCATCTTTCATCAGAGGGAGTTTTTCCTTCCTCCAGGTTACGGATAAAAATGTTGAAGGCTGAGAATTGATTCCCATGGGAGTCCATTAGAAGCACTGCTGCTCAGTTTAATCGTTCTAAATCCATTGCATATGCACCATGTTCATTTCATACTTTATTAATAAAAATTTGATATATAAAGTCAAATGTCGTATTGAAATCTCAGGCTATTAGATCATACTTGTGGTCTGATTTGAAGTGATTTATCATCTGTAAAAATTTTTTCCTGGACATTAATTATTCCATCCTCTTTTTTGTTCTTTGTTAATCAAATCCTTTCCCCACTAATTCAGTCCATCAGCTAGCAGCAGTATCAAAATATTCACTGGACAGTACTCATTTGCCCTATTTAAATGTTAAGTACTATAGAACAAATGTCAATACTGGTCTTCGTTTGCTTTGTCTCTAACATGAGACATAATGGGGGGGGAAAGAAGTCTAATTCAGGTGCTGAGAGGCAGGGAGGTGTGGGTGGGGTTCCATGAGCCCCCTGCATCTCTTGAGGGGGAGATGAAGAGGGAGGCTCAGTCCAGAGCGAGTGCTGGATGGCCTTCCTCTGTCGTCCTTGGCACAGAGGTGCTGCAGGAGCTGCTCTGCTGTTCCTGGGGAGGCCTTTGTGAAAATCCTGTCTGCAACCCATGGAGAGGACAGCCTTCGTGCTGCTCAGCAGGCACGGCGTGAAGCAGCAGGAGGTACAGACAGAACCAACCATCTTGCATGGAGAGCAGCCAGGGTGAGCCTTGAGACCAGTCTATCGATCAGAGCACTGAAAGCTGTGCCTGTGAATGAGTTTCAGTGATTAGATTAAGGGAGGAGGGGACTGGGATTACGTGAACAGGTGAGGACTAACTGGGTTGAGCAGTCTTTCTGGTTACAAGGCTGTCTAATATCTTTGTGGATATTTCAGACAGATAATGGGACGCTAGTTGAACGCTGTTAAGACTTGATACCTTGAGTGCACTTAAAGAAGGAGAGTATTACAGCTGTGTTACAGCTAGACTGCAGAGAAAAACATGTCAGGCTTTCAGCACGCTCAGTGAAATGGCACGATGGTGGTGTTCTGCCTGGGGAAATGTCAGCTCATCGAGACATGCTGCAAGTTGGGACCCCTGCGATCAGTTCCCAGGTGCTGCCAAGTGTTGATTATTAGTATGCTTAAAGTAACGTACCTGTTATCTTAGAGAAGGTTCTGCACAGCCAGCCACCTTACGTTCCTGGGAGCTTGCAATGTGTTCGTGGCAGAGGAGGTGAAGCTGAAGCACGGTGTTCCTGCAGCACAGTCAGCATTAAATAATTTGGGATTCTGGAAGCTGTCTGCACGCTTCTTGCAGGAGTGTGGCTGAGAGTTGGAGATCTGCTGGTGAAAACACCGGTCAGTTGGGGCCAGCGCTGCCATTTATGTTCATGAGGATGAGATCTCAGATGTCACAGGCAGTTTTTCCTTTTTGAATGACTTCTTTTGGCTCTATTTTTGCAGCACAGGGCTCAGTGTCCCATGTAGGAAAATGTGTGTGGAATGTGTCGATACTTCCCTTGTTTTTGTCCTCTAAAAGCCCCTGAACGAGTTGCTGCAATTAATGAAACTCTGAATGCTCCAAGGGAAGTGCACATGATGCTTATCTGAAATTAGACTGTGGTCCTCCAACACTGCAGATCTCTGGTCCCCATTAGATGGGCTGTCTGTGTCGTGTGCGTTTGGTTGAAAAGCCAATAGCTCATCTTAAAAATCAGTGATGAATTAAAAGTAATAGATAATGGTAACAGGACTGAGATGATAACGTATGGAATACTCAAATTCTATCAGATACATTAATGCATCCAATATTGAAAATATAATGCAGATAATTAGAATTACCCCAGAGAGATACTCTTACAGGAAGATATTCTGGGAACGTGGTTTGTTTTCAACAGCATTAACTGTAGGCTGTGTTAATGTAGTGCATCGTGCAGGGCCTGAGTAGGATAAATTTCTGTAGCTGTTGTAACAAGTGTCCAAACAAGGAAATCTAAAACTGTCTTTGTATGCAATCATTGCTGAAATCCCTGCTATCTACTTGTGCACACAGGAAATTTCTCAACATCTGTGAGACTTGTGGCTTGGACAGGTATGCTCTTTGCTGGGTGAAGAAGTGGCTGGATGCAGTTAAATCCAGCTGGTGACTGGTCACGAGTGGGCACTGGGGGGCTGGTATTGGAGTCCATCCTGCTTAAAGCTGTTGTTATTGATGAGTTGAATGTGGGAGTTGAGAGCACCTTTGGTAAGTTTTCAGACACCAAGTGGAGGGTTGTGTCGATTTCCCTGAGGGTAGGAAGGCCCTGCAGAGGAACCTGGGTAGGCTGGATGGATGGGCTGAAGGCAGTGGGATGAAGTTCAAGCAACAAGACCAAGTGCTGGGTCCTGCACTTTGGCCACGACAACCCCAGGCAACACTACAGGCTTGGGCAGAGTGGCTGGCAAGGTGCATGAAGGAATCTGGGGGCACTGTCAGCACTCGACTGACCGTGAGCCAGCAGAGTGCCCAGGTGGCCAAGAAGGCCAGCAGCATCCTGGCTTGTATCAGAAATAGGGCAGGCTGCCCAGGGAGGTGGTGCTGTCACAGTCCCTAGAGCTGTTTAATGAAAGGGCAGATGTAGTACTTGGGGACGTGGTTTAGTAAGCAATATTAGCGGTAGGGTGACTTGATAATCTTAGACATCATTTCCAGTCTCAGTGAATCTATGATCTGATTTCTGATCTGCCAGCTGTGTCTGACACATGGGCTATTGGTCCTGTGGAGTTCCCAATGAGTTCATAGATGCAGGTGGGAGAGGTATCTGCAGAAGTGGGACGAGTGTCACTTGCTTGAACTGTGCTCACAGCTGAGGAGATGGGCTGAATTGCTGTGCAGGATGTTGAAGAAATATGTGCAGGATGACACTGATGCTCTCCTGAAGTGCATGCTTATGCAAACTTAGGTGCACAACAAACTGTACTGTTTTCCATTGTGTGTTAAAAATCATTGTGACAGGCACGTTTGGGCTTACTGGTTAAGCTGGTCCTGCTGGAGAAAATAGCCTTCTTCAAGAGGTGGTAAAGTTGCTTGATGTTTGAATGTGCTTTGACGACTTGCACGTGGATCCCCCCATGCATAGGGATGTTCTGTTGGTGAGGAACCCAGGAAGGTCCTCCAGCTTCTGGGAGGAACAGCAAACAGTCTGCTGACTTCAGTGAGTATCCATCAATATTTTGTAGCTATTCTATCAGTATTTTGCATCTAAATCAGCTTAAGCAGAACTTGCAAGGTAACAAGTTACAGCACATTATGCTCTCAAAATCTGATGAAGTGTGTGTGTATACCACCAACACTGAGTATTTTGAAATATTATGTTTATTGAAGTATTCCACCTTTTTATTTATTTATTGTGAAATAGTTATCGTGTGATAACTCTCTCCCTGTAAGTGCAGGGGAGAGATAAGGCACTCGCTTACCTGACTGTGATCTGTGGCTTTTCCCGTGGTTGCTTTTTCTTGCCAACCTTAAAGATTCTGTGATACTGTATCAGTCATCTTGGCTACCATTAGTCATCTTGGCTCAGGCTAAATGGTGTTTGAAGGCTCACCAAGGAGCATTTCAGGGGAATGCTGAGAGGTCAGCCAAAGCCTCGATCTGTTGGTGTAAGCCTTCTGCCTGTCACTGAAGGGTGCCAATGCCTCATTATGCCTCAGGTCAGATATTAGGAGGAATCTCTTATCAGGAGTGGTGAGGCACTGGGACAGCCTGCCCAGGAATCTGGTGGAGTCACTGTCCCTGGAGGTGTTAAGAACCATGGAGACTTGAGAGTTAGTGGGCAAGGTAGGGATGGGTTAGGGTGGGACTTGGTGATCTCGGAGGTCTTTTCTAAGCTAAATAATTCAATAGTCCAATGTTGGTGTAAAACAAACTTTTTCCATCTGTTTTATATTAACTTTGGTCAGCTGAGTTACTGAGTGAAGTCACTGTGGCTGGGAGTTTCCCACCAGGCTCGCTGCTGAGCGCGAGCACCCCTGCGAGACCCCGAGCAACTGTTCCTTCCTTGGCACTGAGAGTCCCCATCTTGGCTTTGTGCTTTTTGGCTGCTCAGTCAGAGGCACACTGCACATCTCAAAGCTTTCCAAATTGAGATGTTTACCTTACTGCTTTTAGTATTTTTTTCTTTTTTCCAGGCCAGCTCAGTCATACACTTTCCTGAGCATTTAATTTGATTTCTGCATTAATTCTGTATCAGGGAGTAATGAGAATAGACAAAGAAAGGATAAGCAGGGCTTAAGTTATAAAACAGAACTGCCACGTGAATTTATTGCCTGTGGTTCTTTGGGACCCAGTCATCTGCTACAAGTTCTTTTAATAGCGCGTTCTGACTTTAATGCGATCAAAACAAATGTAGCGTTTTGTTCCTGAGTTACTGTGGGACCTTTCTGCCTCGTGGTTGGCACAGATCACACTTGAAGTCGGCTGGAGCTCTGAGCCCAAAGCGCAGCATGCACAAACCGCTGGGGATGTACGGCAGAGCCTTCCTCCCCTGTTTCTCCGGGCTCTTCCTACTGGAAACAGCAATCCTGTCAGCACGTGGTTTTGTTTATATGAGCACTTACTTACATGCAGTCATCCTCCTCTATCCTGTGTGCATTGTCCTGCTGAGTCCTGATGTGCAGATCTCGCTCTTGTGTTTCAACTGCTGCCACAGTGATGTGTTCAGCTGTCTACCACTATGCTACTGATGCCCAGTTAAAAAGGGGGGGGGGAAAAGCCACAAACCACCAGAAAACCCCACGGTGCACATGTAAGACAGAATTTGTGTTTTCTCTAAACAAGTTACCTTGTAGAGCTGTCGAATGCTCAACATCATTCTAAAACTAGCAGCTCATGCTCATTATTGCACATAGCACTGAGGGTAGTTTGATGAAATTAATGGCAGAAAACAGCTGTTTGTAAGAGTGTGTCACAGTGCTGTGGCAGGTATTTTATGACATGCCAAGTTGTGAACTCATATCCAAACGGAAAATCTTACGCAGCGTAGCAGCACTCATTACTGCATCTTAAATGAGTTCATTTCTAAATACAGCTCAGAAATCTCTTACTGGCTTTTTGCAGTGTTGATTTTTCTCATCTTCAGTGCAGTGGCTGTGTTATTAGCATCGTTTATGATTCGGGCTGTTTACAGTAAAGCCTCTAAGTGTGCCTTGGTAGTGCTACTATTTCTCATGTTTTCTTTCATTATGGGATCTGACTCTGAAACATGTGTGGCAACTTCTGGTGTAAATGCCTGGTTCCTGTGCTTGCCCTGTCTTCTCTGGAGCTGTTGGGCAGCTCATTTCCCAGGACAGCACCAGGCTGGTGCCAGTGGCAACTGCAGTGCCCGTAGCAGAGGGTTCCTGTGTTAGGAGCAGGATCAAGTTATTTTATCGTGTCTGGGCTTCCTACCAAACGTCCTATGTCTTTGGTGCTGCAAATGAAATAAGTGTGCTGTAATGGTATTTAATTCATTTGCTGTTAATTTATTGAAAACTGTTAAAGGAGATGGAAGTAGATTAGAACATTGGTGAACAAGACAGGACAAGCCTGTGTACTCCTGCTTTATTGGATTGCTGGCAGCAGCTCTGCTCTCAGTGCTTCAACAGTACATCGTGGCTTGCTGTTGTCTTTGCGTATTTAGCTGTACTCCCAGTTATAGAAGTAAAATAGGTGAAGTATTATTAAGCTATTCCTGTTGATAATTAAGTGTTGAGGTGACTGGACTTTAAGTTGCAAACATAATCAGTACAATTTACAGCTCACAGTAAAGTGCAATTATAGCCAAAGCATCAAATTCATAATAGTTGCCTAGAAAACCTTTTTCTCTCATTTCATAGAATTATCAGGCAGCATGTCAAATTGAAGTCATTGTGAAATCATTTTTACTAGATATATCTTAGACTTCCATTTCTTGTCTCCTAGAAAAGTGTATTATGTGTAATGTGAAATTAGTATTTTGATATGTTGTTTGTGGGAGTAAGTCAGAATTGCTCTATAGTTAGTAGTTTAACAGTCTTATGTTGTTTGTAGGTTGTTCTGTGTATCCCCTGTGAAATTTATACTGGCCTGACCAGTAGGGTAATACACTGTAAAATGTTGTTTGTTCATTCCTACTGCACTATTAATTTTTATCCTGCTATGATTCACCCACCCCTCTGTGGTCAAATATTTGGGCAGAGCAGATGTCGTTCAGGCTGGATATTAGGAAATACTACTTCTCTGAAAGGGTGGTCAGGCACTGGAATGGGCTGCCCAGGGAGGTGGTGGAATCCCCTTCCCTGGAGGTGTTCAAGGAACGTTTGGATGTTGTGTTGAGGGATATGGTTTAATGAGAACCATTGGTGATAGGTGGATGGTTGGACTGGATGATCTTATAGGTCTTTTCCAACCTTAGTGATTCTGTGTGATTCTGTGTATTTGGGCAGGACAAATGGGCTGGCAGTCTCTGGCTTGAACAGCTACACTCTGCTGTGTAGAAAAACTGGGTAGGGGGCTGGGCCCAGGGGGTGGTGGTTGAATGGAGTTAAAGCCAGCTGGCAACTGGTTACAGGTGATTCTCCCCAGGGATATTGGAGTACATCTGGTTCAGTATTATTATTGATGATTTGAAGGAGGGAATTGAATGCACCTTTGGTAAGTTTTCAGACACCAAGCTGGGGGTTGTGTTGATCTCCCTGAGGGTAGGAAGGCCCTACAGAGAACCTGGGCAGGCTGGATGGATGGGCTGAAGGCAGTGGGATGAAGTTCAAGCAAGACCAAGTGCTGGGTCCTGCACTTTGGCCACGACAACCCCAGGCAACACTACAGGCTTGGGCAGAGCGGCTGGCAAGGTGCATGAAGGAATCTGGGGGCACTGTCAGCACTCGACTGACCGTGAGCCAGCAGAGTGCCCAGGTGGCCAAGAAGGCCAGCAGCATCCTGGCTTGTATCAGAAATAGGGCAGGCAGCCAGCAGGAGCAGGGAAGTGATCGTCCTGCTCTACTCAACCCTTGTGTGGCCGCACCTTGTGTGCTGTGTTCAGTATTGGGCCCCTCACTACAAAAAGGACATTGAGGTCCTGGAACATGCCCGGAGAAGGGCAGTGAAGCTGGCAAGGGGTCTGGTGCACGAGTCTTATAGGGAGCAGTGGCTGAGGGAACTGGGATTGTTTAGTCTGGAGGAGGGGAGGCTCAGGGGACGTGTTATGGCTCTCTACAACTGCATAAGAGGAGGTTGTGGTGAGGAGGGGATTGGTGTCTTCTGAAAAACACCTGTAGGACAAGAGGGATTGGCCTCAAGGTGCACCGGGGGAGGTTCAGGTTGGATATTAGGAAGGATTTCTTCTCAGAGGTGGTGATGTAATGGAACAGGTCGTTCAGGGAGATGGTGGCATCACTGTCCATGGAGGCTTTCAATGAAAGGACAGATGTAGTAGTGAGGAGCAAAGTGGTGGTAGATGGGCAGTTGGACTGGATGATCTTAGAGGTCTTTTCCAACCTTAACGATTCTATGATTCATTACCTTAAGGCAAAATGTTGAGACTTGAGATCCTCTTGTTGGTGGAGTTTGGTGTTGCTGTTGTTTTATTGCTGTAAAACTGGACTAATTGTACTGAAATAACACTGAAGCTGCAAAAAGGTTGTGGAAGTCTGGAAAGAGGTGGGCTATGCTTGCCTTTTAACCTCAGTAATGCTGTAATGTATACATTGAAGAATAATCTTCAGTTTCATGGTCTCTTTTTTGAGTTTATTTTTTAAGCTGTTGAAGGCTTTGATTTTGATAAGACTGGATCAAGAACTAGGAATGCAGCAGGGCTATGAAATGAAGGAACTTGTTATCTGAGACACTGCTGCCTCGGTTCTTGTAGAATCTGGAAGATGTTTTCTGCTGTGGGCAATGAATTGCAGAAAGGGAAAGACCTCTCGGGACAAGACAGCTGAGATAGGCTTTGTGCTTTTGAATGTAAAGGGTCAGTGTGAGAGCTCCTTCATGATGCTAATGCAAATACTTTAAACCAGATTTGGGGATTCTTTTGAGTGTCTAGTTTGAGAAGTCTAATGTCTAATTTTCAGTATTTATTAAGGGTTTTGCCAGTAGTGCTGAATTCTAACAGATCTTGAGTGAGTCAGCTGTGATTGCTTTTTTTTTTTTCAGAGATCTGTAATGAGTAGATTTGGCTGCATTTGTATAGGGATAGTAAAAGACATTTTGACGGTAAGACAGCTCCATCTCTGTATTTCACACCCCTACTCCAAAGCATCTGCATACTTAGATTTTTCAAAGACAGAGCTGCAGTAATTTCTGAGAGGGCAAAAAAGAAAATTTCCTTCCTGATTTCATTTAAAAAAATAATAATAAAAGAAAAAGAAAAAATAGGTTGTATTGAAATGGTGCATCTCAGCATCTCCAAATTTGATTTATAAGAATGATCTATTTACAAAAACTTCTCTTATATGGAATATGAATATTCCAGTTCAGCAGCCATACAAGGAAGTGAAAATAGGGCATTGTGGACAGAACTGAGTAACCTCAGCTTCAGGAGTCACCACGAGCAATGCCTATGTTATGCTGTCACCTTAACGTTGGCTGTGTCTACAACGAAGCTGATGACAAGATCTTAGTCTTTGGTTATAATTTATAATGCTTTATAAGAAGGGCTCTGGAGCATTTGCTCTCTTAGAAGGGAATGTAAGCTGCCAAGGAGGATAACTGTCAGGATATGATGTGGCAAAAAGATTTAAATATTGAAATGTTAATAAATATTTACAGCTTCTCCCCCAGAGCTCTTTAGCATTGTTAAAATGAACAACCCTAATTACAGAATATTTGTTGAGGCTGTGATGACTCAGCCACTGGTGCAGTGAGCAGAGGAGCAGGAGCACTGTCCTTCCATGCTTGGAAATGCATTTCCTCTCACGTTTGTGTGTAAGTGACTTGAGCAGACACCATCAATGCAGCTGTGATTTTGGTTGCCCCAACCAGACAAGCTTCCTGATGCCACAGAAACTCATCAGCCATTTATGGAAGTTTATCAATGTGCTACAGAAAACCAGTACTTAACTTTATGCTTATTTAGAAAAAAGTCTACTGCATAGTGAACAATTCTGCAATGACAATTTGCTGTGCTCAGGTTGGGATTTTGTTGGGTTCATTATTGAAACCAAAAATTGAGTATTTCCTGCACCATTTGCAGCAGTGACACCAATGCTGATCAAGGGATCTGTTCTAGTGCAGAATATGCTGAGGAGAAGCGTGGAATTTGCAGACACTACAAGGTACCTACTCCAATTAATACAGAGGTTTAAATTGAGTGTTAAATGAACCTGGATTCTTGACCTGGATTTCTGTGACAGCAAACCCCAGGAGAATGCCCCCATAACGTTTTAGAAGGATGGAGAAATTAGACTTCTTTTAAAAACCCCTACAGCTCAGCGGAGCACTGTGCACATTCCTACAGGGTCATCCGAAAGTTCTGTAGAGAGCAGATCATTTTCTACTGAGAAGATCTGTAGAGAAGAGTGTCTTTTGCATCACAATTCCTACATGTACAGTGGCACAGTTGATACTCTATTTGTGCATCACTTTGGAGTTCTTTACCATATCCTTTCAAGACTCATTAAAAGCCCCTAATCCAAAAATGAGGAGTAATGGCATCGTGCAGTTGCCTGGAAGAGAGCAGTAGTGAAGAAACAGCTTCACAAAGGAAAATCAGAGGCAGCAGGACAGGTGGAAGAAGTGGTTACATTAACAAACAGAAGCTTTTGTCCAAGACGGTGTCTTCTGCAGAAGGTTACATCTGCCAGCAAGAAGGAACAGAACTGAAGATTTTTCAGAAACATATAGAGCTCATACTCATGTTTATTCCCATGGCAGGAGCCAGACTGTGTGCTACCCAAGTGAACACTTCATGCCTTCTCCAGTGGAGACATCAGCTGCCACCATAGGCACTGCTCTAAAGCAAAACCAAGGCCAGCATCATTCTTCTGAGGAATGGAGATTTCCAAATGGGTTTATCTTTTTCCTCCAAAGCATAGGGGCAGAGATGTAGGAATTTCTAGAAAGAAATCTGGAAAGTAAAAAAGCAAGTTTTCCACAAACTGAGCTTGGCTGTGGGAATTAGGTTTTATTGATGTGGAAGTCTTTTTTTTTTTTTTTATCAGCATTATAAACTGCATTTTGCATTTAGATGTCTCTGTTGTACTTGTGAGAAACCAGGGTCCTCTTGCAGAGAGAAAGGCCAAAGCACTAAATTGTTTCATTCAACTCTGTAGACATCCTAATTAAGCAGGTCAGCTCATTTCAGACTTCAGTTTATAACAACACACCTAAGAGGCTTTGTGAGTAGGAGGTTACCTGCATAATGTGGTGACAGCATATAAAAAAAACCATACAATGACAGAATCAATGTGAAGACAGGAACCCCTCCTTACACTTAATGAAATTATTAGCAATGTGATTCTTAGCTTCTGTTACGGTATGCTTCATTCCCAGAAGACAACGTTCGAGTCCTAACTCAGAGAATTTAAGACTCTGCTGCGTGTTGATGATCTCTGTGGTTTTGAAATCCTCCCATGAGGAGGCTGCACACAGATCACTGTGCTGAGGCCAGTCCCCCAGCTGGCAGCCCACACTGCCACTCAAAGCCGTTGTTCCTGTGCTGCCTGTGCCTGCAAAGTACCTCGGGTGTGCAGCTGTTTGTGCTAACCAGTGTGATGATCTCTGAAACTGTGTGTGTCAGGGTTCTCTCTGCTTCTGCAGTCTGAAAGAATGCTTTGAGGCTGAACTCCACCTGTGCCTGCAGTGTTGGTGAGGCAGATCGCTGGCAGGGGTCGTATAATATTCATAATATAGCATTGCACATCTTGATCAGATGGTCTCTGTGCAGGGTTGAAGTCTGTGGCAAACTCTGTGAGGTGAGACACATGAGAGAAAAGAAGTTTTGCCTGTAAATAACTCCAGAGGGACGTTCACTTTCCTTCACTTGTGCAGTGCAGTAAGGAATAGTCGCAATCTCCAGCATGTCAGCCCCCTTTCTAGCCAGCAATTCCTTAGCTTGCCCTTCCTGTGGTGACTTCTGCTGGGAGGCATGGACAGCAGCCTGCGTCCAAATGAAGAGCTGCATCTCTGCAGAGCTTTATTCTGTCTCCATGGCTCCTTGAGGCCAAACAACTCCTTGAGGCCAGCTGTCTTCTTCAGTGTAGAAGTTGGCATCTGCACTTTCAGCACTGAAATAGAGTGGGTAATAAGGAAATGCATGTAGTGTTAGTGCACCAGGTTGGGCAGCCAGCTACAGCACCATTACTGATGGAGACTTAAGCCTCTCTGGGCAAACTGAGGCCATCCTGACAATCAGAAAGCTTTTTCTTACGTTTCAGTGGAACTCCCTATCTTTTTGCTTATGCCTGTTGCTTCTCAATCCTGCCTCTCCCTGCTCCGTTTTCTTCACTCACCAGGTGATGACACGCACCAGACAGATTTCAGGTCTTCATGCTGAGCAGCCCCAGCTCTCAGCCTCTCCTCACGTGACACATGTTCCAGGCCCTCTGTCACTTCATATGACCTTTACTAGACTCCAGTGTGTCCCGTGTCTCTTTGTATTGAGGATCTCAGAAATGAATGTAGGACGAAAAGAAAGCCCAAAGAAAGGTAGCTTTGTATGGAGCAGCTCTAAAAATAATGAATGGGTCCATTCAAACTTGTCCCTTCAGCACCACTCTTACTGGTTTAATCATAGAACCAAGTTACTTTGCATCCTGTGCCGGTACTCGGAGGCACAGTTGATCTTGCAGCTTCAGTCTCCACATTCATATACACGTCAAAATTATTCCACAGTATCTTAGCTCTGCTCCATTGAAGGGCAGTGGCCCACTTGGTCAAAATCTCTTATTTGCTCATAGAATCCACTTGACCTGATTGAAGGCCTGCACTGTTATTGGCATTTTTCCTGGCTTGCTTCTCTCTTTCTTTTCTGCTCTTGCCCTTAGGATGTCAGGTGATACCAAGGGTTTTGCACACTGCAGATCTGCCTGTTCCAAGGGCACTGCAATATCTCCTGATGGTATCTTCCAGTTTTGACTTTCCTCAACAGGCAAGAGCTCTTTGACAAGACGAAAATGTGCCAGTTGTAAAGCTTACAGCAGCTGAAATTGTAGAGGAGTCCATGTGCAAGAACAGAATTGTGTGAATAGTGCATTGGAAGAACTCATAGACAGTAGAGAAAATGTGAGGCGTTGCCGACCATCCACACACAGTTCTGGAGCCTGGCTTCTTCAAGATGCATCAAGGATTTCTCCAGCTGGACTTCCTTTGAAAGGACAGCGTAACAATGTGGACTCCATCAGTAGTTGAGATTGATCAAGAGTTCTCACTGCGTGCATTTGGAAAGCTTTAAGTTCCCGTTTGAACCAAAATACAGCTCTCTGTTAGTGACAGACGATGGTAGGAGCCCCAGACAGAACCGAGTGTGCTGCAGTCAGGTACAGTGCAAGCATCTTGACACAGTCTTGCCACTTGCTATCTCTTGCAAACACTCGCCTTCACTGCTGTAGTCCTGCAGTGAGTTTGACCTTATCCTGGATTAGTCAACCTGCTGACTGTATAAATACCTCTAAATCTCCAGGTTGAGACCATCATTGTAGCTTTACTTTCTTCCATATTTCCTCTCAAAGTGCCAATAGCAACTTCAGTGCTTCCATTTCACTTGACGCTGGAGTTGGCTGAGTCACACCTGTCACTTTTAATTTACTTGTTCCAAAGCTGTGTGCTCTTAGATGAACTGCTAGCGGCAGAAAAAATCGACACAGCTGCTGGAAGAACAGTGAAACTTTCAATGCACTTAACAAAATAATCTCTGAAATGACTGATTGAATTTCTTAGCTGTTCCAGTCAATCCGGTGTTATATTTTTGCCACATAATTTACTTTCCTGCAATATGTGCTGATTTTTCAGATATTATTTCCAGGATCTGTTGGTAGAAACCTCCTGGTTAATTCCAGAATTTCAAGATTTCACTCAATTCTGTTTATAACTTCAGCTCTGTCCTCTGCTTCCACTCCTTAGGGACAGAGAAACAAGATCTCTGCATTCTTCATCTCCCACTTTAGCAAGGTTTAGGTGGGGAAAATAATAATCCTTAAAAGGAACTGACTGAGCAGCAGAGTTTCCATTTTGTATTATCCCAACTGTGACTGATCAGAAGCAGCAAATAATGAAATGTGGTGTAGCAGAAATGCCAAGTCGTGGCCTGAAGCAGTGATTGAGCACCTGGAGGGAAGGCAGGGCCAACCCAGGGGAGCTCAGGTGTGTGCAATGTACTGAGTGACTGGAAGGGATGGAGCAGGATCCACCAGACCTCATTTAAGGGTTGGCAGTGGAGATATTGCTGGAGATTCCTGTGTCCCTGGGGCCTTCTGAAAGTAAGCAGCTTCTTTCCTTTATTTCTGTGCCCATGGCTGTTGCGTTTGAAAAAATTCTCTCTTGCTATAACATTAGACCTTGCTGCTCTGCTATCATTGCTGTGCTTTCCACTGTGTTGCATTACACGTGGAAAGTGAGAAGAGTAGGAATTCAGATTAGAAGGCAATTTCTGCCCTTCCTGCAGCAACATGGTGATTTAGGATACCTCTATTTAGGCAGTATTTTCATGACAAAAATTGCCTGTATGGATACCAAGCAGTCCACTCAATCTGGTGGTTGTGTTTCTGGAAGACTAGTTGATTTGTTTGCATAATTTCTTCCAATCTATGTAATCTTTTTTGCTTCAGATGCTGTTATAGACTTCTGGTACTCAAGACTTTGTTGAGGTCTAGCTTCCAGGCTTTCATCATACTCACATTTCCATGCTTTCTTGGAGCTTGCGAAATCCTTATTTGTACTTACCTGTGCTTCCTAAGTGATGTAAAATCTTTCTTACAGGTGTGAGTAGTTGTGTTGGCTTCTACAAGAGTGATTCAGCACAGAGTGTCAAGCTTTCTTCTTCAGTGTGTGCAAAAAGGGCTAATTGATTGCTGCTTTCTTTCTGGAAGTGTCCTGTGCCCTATAGACAGATTCAGTACTGATTACCATCAGAGCGTTGTAGGGGACTTGGCAGATGCTCCTGGAAAATGCTTACTGATGAAGGAAATATGAATGTGATCATTTGACACGTTAATTTCACATTTTATTATAAATAAATTGCGAGAAAATATGAGGCACCTAAGTGAAGAATGGTACAATGTGCTACAAAAAGTGCCGAAAGTATCAGCAGCACTGAAAACTGAGGCTGTCCATTCAAAACACTTGCTGAGTCCTAAGCTTTGTGTAGGAAAAAAAATATTACTGTGTCCTAACCACTGCTTTTGGGGAATTAATTTTACTGAAACTCATTTTCTGTGTTCTGGTACTTTGTGAAGTGTACTGAGAGAAACAGTGCCCTTCCTGGTGTGTAAGCAGACAGTCCTCTGGCGGGCACAGCCCATGAAATGAGTCCTGCTGACATCCACAAGCACAGGAGGGGCAGGGATGGTATGAGGGGAGGAAAGAATCCATTTGAAGAGAGTGGAAAAGGAGCTGAAGGAACTGGTGTCAGAAGGCTGGGATGTGAGGCCCTGCTGATACATTTGTGATGAGCAGCCTAACAAGTTCGCTCCTCTGGGCAGCTCTTCCTTCCACCAGTTTGTGGTGGGGAAGGGACACTGCTGTCCACTGCAGAGGACGTCACCCAAAACCTTTTCTGCATTTGTCACCTGCAATGGGCTTTTTGCTTACATGCTTTTGTAACTAATCAGGTAAAGCTTTTCTAAGATGATGTATGCTAATCTCCTTCCTGTTTTCTTAGGAAGGCAAATAAGAGCATTTTCTCTTCGACTTGTCACCCTTTATTTGAGAATTTCATTTCTGCAAGCGTTAAATTAATTCACATGAGACCTGATCACTTACACATCCTGCTAGTGGGGCACAAAAGCACAGGGTAATTAAAATGCCTTCCAGAGGAGCACACAGTGAATTATTGTCAAAAGCTGAGCCCTGGAGTCCTGAATTCATTTTGGGTTTGCAGACATCCCCCACATTATTCTCTCGAGTGACCCTGAATCTACAGAACCCACAAACTGCAGGTATCTCTTACCTCTGATTTGACTATTGCATTCTTAATTGAAGGCTATTTGCCACGTAGAGGGAAGACACATCAGTATTTTGATTTATGAGTCCCAGGTTTGCAGGAGCTGGTGTAACAGTACAGCAAGGGCATATGTGCAGAGGACACTGCAGTACAGGAATGTGCTGTGACTGTGATGCAGGTAAGTTCTTAGAGACACATTTAAGAAAGCACCTCTCTAAGCAGTACGTAGTTGCAACGCATAGGTTTTTAGCAGGCAGCATTTGGTGAGTATCTGCATGCTCTGACTGTCCAAATGCAAATCAGGTTTCAACCCTGAAACCCTCCATCTTTACAACCTCATTTTTGGAGGAAGTGTTTCTTCGTGTTCTGATATAGCTGGGTGCTGATTTATTTATGTAATGAATATTTTAATAGCTATATATATATTTTATGTCTATACATTTGGTGAAAACACCAACTTTCCCCTGAGATAGCTTTGGAAAAATATCCTGGTATGGCTTGTCTTTCTCACCTGTTCTGTGCCAGCTGTCTTTTTTTAAATTGCATTCATCTCAATTCATGAAGAGTGATGTCAGAGAGCACTGTAGTTCTTTCTCAGCTTGGTAATCTGAGTTTAAAACTTCATATTTCACTGTTGTCCAGCCATTAGGACTGGTGTTAGGGCCGTGCTCTCACATTGCACACATGCAGCATTACTTCAACTTGTGCTTCAGAGAGGGGGAACACGTTGTATGGAATGTGTGGCTGCATGATCTTCACTTCTTTGGTCCCACCCTGTCAGTTCTTTTCTTACACCCTTCCTGCTGGCACACGCTGCCTGCATTTGATGTAGGGAGCCTGCTTTGGCAGGGGGGTTGGACTCGATGATCTCTGGAGGTCCCTTCCAACCCCTACAATTCTGTGATTCTGTGATCCCACCCATCCCCTCCTGCCCTGCCTCTTGTACCCACTTACCCCCTGCTCCAGCCCACAGAATCTCCTTTCTGCAGTGCTTGGTCTCTGCCTGCTTTCTGTGAAAGCTTTGGTTTTCTTTCCTGTGAGTAACATGGGACCGAAATCGCTCAGGGCATGCTGCTGCTGTTGCTTAAATACCGCAGTCAGCATTTATTTGAGGGGATCTCAGGGCCTTTTTTTCTAAGCATTTAAATCTGTACCAAAGAGAAATCACCGGCTCTCTTAAATGAGGATATTTTCCAAGCAAGATGATCACAAGTAACGAAACTGAAAATGCTAACTAATTGCAAGGGAACTTGATTCGTTTGCTCCCCTTAAGAGTGGCCGGATCTTTCCTTACTGTGATGCGATGGTTAATTTATAACAGACAAAAATTCCTCTAGAGAAGCACAGCTCTCTCTGTAGCTAGGAGCAGGCCAGAATACAGATAATCAACTGTGCATTCAAACCTGTTGTATTAATTCAGAGCATTTTTAAAAATATGCCATTTGTTTTGTTTCCTTCTGTAGAGAAATTGTCCATTCGCCATGTGGATTTCTGCTAAATGAGATGGTTGTGGCATTCAGTGGCAACAAAGGAAAATTCTAATTCTAACGAGTTTTAATGAGTTGTTTCAGCTATTTTTAACTCCATGCAATCAATAGTTGACTTTTTCCTAATTCAGCATAAATGATTTTATCTCCCCATCCAGCACCAGGGGAAACTTATAAAGCTTATTGTTTCCCATATTAAGAATTTTAAGACTTCTTGTTGGAAAGGAAAAGAGCAAAGATGAGGATTATTTGCAATAGAATTTTGCCTTCTTGAAGTTTATAGATGCAGTCTGAAGAGGCTATGTGGTTTTGATAAGTTGTATTGCTATTAAGTTATGAAGTGATAATTGTACATTTCAAAGCTAAATATGCACAGATACAATCGCTCAGAATAGAGTAAAAACGTGTTGGTTTTGGGTTTTTTTTTGCTTGGGGAATAGATGAGATAACTGAGTTCTGTTAGAGACACCGTTCTTGGTGATAAAACTTCAGACAAAACCTCATTGCGAATACATACAATTTTTTGCAGATTTATGAAAATGAGGGCTGCTCCAAAAGTGATGTCTCCTATCTTATGGCATTGACCCGAGATGTCGGAGGTGGCTGCTGGTGGTATGGCAGTAGAGGGGGAACCTGCCTGCCAATAAACCATGTTGTTGCTGTGTGACAGATGGCAGCAGAGGGGCACTCTGACATAATGGCATATGATGTGGAAGTGCAGATGAAGCAAAGGTGTGGAAAAAATGGCACCTATTGTCACTCATTGACACTTGGTGAACACTTATGGAGACCAAGCAGTGGATGTGAGTGCAGTGAGGGGTGAGTGGTGCATTTCAGCATTGGCAGCAGCAACATCAAAGGGTAAACCGTGTTCCAGGTGGCTGCCTAGATTTTGATGAGCATAGCTCTTATTCATAGCTGACAAAAATACATAGCTGGTGGTTGTGACTGTTGAAAAATAGTGTTTTGTAGTTGAAAATCTGCTCTATCAAATAGTGTTCTTTTACTCTCCGTAGCTGTTCTAGTTTCCACAGAAGAAAATAGGAAGCATTACTTTCAGAGCAACCTGTGTATTGGCTATGAAGAGGAGAATTAAAGAAAATTCAACAGACATCTTATTTCCTGATTGGTCTCCAGTGCCCCAGCTGAATAAAACAAGGATTTGGAGACGGGTGGTGTGTTGGTGTGTAATTAACAGCTGTTGTAGGGGAACATTGTCTAATTTCGGGGTACTTGACTTTGCAACTTGAGTAATAATCAGGTTTTACTTCTGATTAAATGTGCTATTCAGCACTGTTGTGCAGGATTCTTGTGTTTTGTCAATGAAAATAATTGAAAGAGAGAACAGGCAGCTGAGTTTCTCAAACCCAGAGCTCTGAGCAAAGACTTCTGACTTCGGTGTTGTGATTGTCCTGACTTCTTGTGAGACCCTCAGCAAGTGGTCGCACCAGCTGAGCCTCAGCTTCCGTGAGGCCAATGTCTTTGCATATTGAGTAACAGGATTCTGTAATGGTAGCCTACATCTGAATATGACATTTATGAAGTGATCGACTTATCCAGAGGATGCTTCAGCCTTTATTATTGAATTTGCTATTTCTTGATTTTTTTTTTTTTTTTTTCTTTGTGAAAGGGTATGTTAGATTAAAAAGAATACTGGAGCACTTATGTGGAGCCATCTCTATCAGGGTATTGAAGTTTTGCTTTATGTGACCATTGCTTTAATCAAAGCATGTGATTTTTTGGCTTATGCTTTCCCTGACAGAAGACCATGCTCTTGATGAGCTGCTTGTTGTGTGGTCCAGAGCTTCGCTCAGCTGGCAGCCTCTTTGCTAGGGCTGACTGTTCTATGCAGAAACGCTCAGAGGCAGCATCTTTTCACGATAAACTGGCTTTTGCATCAGCCTGTGAAAGTGTCAGGCAATTAAATGTGTGATAATTGAGGAAAATCTGTAAAGCCTGTTTTGTTTTGCCCTAATTGCTAATCCATTTATAAAACTGTTATCGCTCCATCCTTCTCCGTTTGTTCTCCGGCGCTGCACTGTCAGCCCTAACTCATGCTGATCTTCCTGATGCTGCAAGCATTCAAGTTAGCAAACAGTCATACTGTTAACAAAGATGGTGTGCTGCACAATCTGTGTTTTCATGTCCTGTGGAGGTAAAAAGAAGTTCTTTATAACGATCCAGAAGCTGCTGTAGGTAAAGCGCGTACTGGAAGGCTTCCAATTCTTTGGCATTTCTTTGCTTTATAGATTTTACAGTGGAGGAACTGTTAAGTGACCTCAAGCAAAATGGCGTTCCAGAAGTGCTGAGGAATCTTGTGTAATGGGTGTTAACTGTGAAAAGTGTACAGTGCAGGGGTTGTGTTTCCATAGTGCTCCATTTTAGAGATATGGCTGACGTCACAGTGCCAGTGGGGGCATTGCCCATGGCAAGGCAGAAGCTCATCTCAGTTCACCTGAGGGATGGGGGGGTTGTGCAGCTGAAGTCAGCTTTGGTTTTAAAACAAAACCATCTTACATCAACCCAGCCTTGGTTTGGTGGAGAAATGCAGTGAGCATCTATCAGCCTCACAGATCTTGAACTTGTTTGCCTTCCTCAGAAAGTCTTTGTGTTCTTCTCTCTCCAACCGTTACGTGGAGGTGTGAGATCCCTGCTGAGGGATGAGGCTCTGTTGGAGCTTTTGGGGCTGGCTGGAGCCCTTAAAAGAACTCGTGAGATCCACAGCACTCATGTGGCCCTTCAGTAGGGAGAACAGTCGGAGTGAAGTATAAAACAGGGTTTATATACTTAATCAATTAAGCTTTCAGAGTACCATCTCCAGACCAGTGTGTTTAAGGCCATGGCAGAGAGCTTCAGGTTGTCTCTCTGAAACATGGATTCAAATTTCCCATTATTTTTTCCAATAAATATATTATTTCTGGTGAAAACTATAGCTGGTGCTGTATTTAAAAACAAACAAAAAAATCCCAACAGCAACAAAGTGCCGCACTGCAGAGTTGCTCTGATGCAGTAGAAGGCAGGCAGGATGATGTTGTGATGCTAAATGCCTCACGTCAGTTCTGTGGATCAGTTTGTCCTTGAGCTTCTGCAGCTTTCAAGGAGAACAGAAGTGTAAATACTGACAACATACATCTGTGCTTCACAGAGAAATGTGCTTCTGTCTTCGTGTGTGGACAATATCAATGACCAAAATGAAAGTATTTCTTTCTATTCTGAAGTATTTGCTACTATCTTACATTGTCTTGGCAATATAAATGGCAGCTGGTGCTTTAATCCCAATAATTTGGTAAGTGATAATGGGAAAACAACTCTACCTCTGCCTAATGAATCAGCATGTTGTTATACTTGGTAAACTGGAAAGAAAGGAATAAAATTTTAATAATTTTATTTCTTCACTTTTTTTCTTTATTGGATTCATAGCAAATGTATATGTAAGAAATACGTATTACATTTTCTTTTGAAGTTTCAAAGAAATCATACTTCTATTTACGAAAAATGTATGGTAAGCATATGTTTTATCACTTACCCATGGTGATGCATCGTATCCCCCATCTGACAGGTTGGGGTCCTGTTGTGCTGGGCGCTTCACTAACAGAAATTGTTGCTCTGATGAACACACGACTCCAAATAATGGGCTTGGGTTTTAAGCAAGTAAACAGAGGATGGGAGATCATAAAAATAAATGTTATTTGACCTTCTGTGTGCCTCAAGGGGCAGGGCTATTAATTGAGAGCAGAGGTGCTGTGATCTGCAGGTGCTGGTGTCAAGGTTACAGTGCCTCTGCCCATGGCTGCCCCTCTTTGGGGCTGCTGCAGTAATGATCTGGGAAGACGTGCGTCACAGTTACCTGGTATCAGACTCCTTGCTTCTGTCCCCAGGAGGAAATACCTGTGTTTAGGAAATGCTGAATTTCCTGTTAGACTTGAGACAGCAGACTGCATAGTCCAGAGCTGGAATAAAGGTAAGTTTTATGAGTGTGATGTGATTATTATTTTTTTTTTCCTCTCTTTTACTTCAGGCTGCAGACTGATTAATGCCTACTGGGAGTGAGATCCATAGTTTTTGGCCAATCTGGCAGGTCCCTAAAGGGCTCGCACTGGTACTTTGGGAACATATGTAGCATTTCAGGCTGGAAAAATATCTGTCCTGGAGGAGAAATTGGTTTTGTAGCATGAACTACCAGGAGAAAAATGGTCACTGCAGCGTGAAGCGGATGCTGTGAGGAGGAAGCTGTTGTTTTGTGCAGGGGCCGGATTGCTTAGCTGAAGATGGAAGAAAAGAGAAGCACAGAGCTCTGCTCCAGAGCCATGCAAATCGCCTGGCTGTGATTTCACTCCGGGCACAGTATTGGTTTTCACACTAATCAAAATCTGCACTGGAGAACAGATGGGAAAGAACACACCAAAGGAAAACAGCATCAATTCTGCTAAACTCTGGGCAAATTTACAGAGAGCCAATTGCTAGAGGGATGCTCTTCTATGTTTTAAAAAAAAAAAAAAAAAGCATCTGTGCTCTTTTGAGGGGGAGGTTTAGAGAGCTAGGGATGCGTGCATGCATGCCTCTTGCCTTGTCCTGGTTTTATTTTTTTTCTCTTTCCTGGTTCTGGGTAAAATAATTATCTTGTTCAATTAGAGAAGTATGTGCTGGAATAGACCTGCAGGGAAATTATCACACTTGTCCTGCTGCACGCTCAGCAGTTTTGCCCATTACTGCTTAATCCAACTCAGGGCCCGCTGCAGTCACAGAACTCAAGCTATAGGGTGAGGCTGATGCAGTGTGGTATGTGCTCTGCAGTCTGAATAAAGCACATCCTGCTTGTGTTCCGTGCGTAGCCCTTTTGTCTCAAATGAGATCCTGAGAGGTGTTTCTTTGTCTGCTGGAATTTGAAGAGAGCAGGAAAATGTTTGTGCCCCATCTTCAGCGCTGTGATATTTGAATACGCAGCCACAGGAGATGAGTGCTGTGACATGAGCTTTGGATGATCTCTTTGTAAAGTCTTGCCCCTCTGCACCAGGGAAAGGTTGCTCTCAGTCTCACTGGAAATGCAGTGACTTTGTTCTGTGCTTGTTATAAGAAAATACTTGTTTTCTCTCAGCATTGCCCTTTCTGGAGAATAAACTTCTTTACTTATGCTTTGTGAATGCATCTGTTCAGATAGCTTGCATTTTTATAACAAACAGTGTCTGAACTGAGTATCCAAGCCAGAGAGATTAGATTTAGAAATATGTAATGGTGGTTCTGTGCATCTGTTTAGGTGTAATCAAAGGTTGGGCTACTTCATGTCGCGTTGGATGAGTGTGGCCAGGCACAGTGAAGCTCTGTTCATTACTTTAATAGACTGGCTCATTTCAGTGTGTTTGGAAGGATTATGCTCAAACCCTTCACATTTAATGACAAATTAGGGAATTTATCTATCAGTATGTTAACTCTCTCGTGCCCCATTAATGATATTTAGTATTTATCTTTTTTAATTAACTACCATTTTTAGCATCTGTCACTGTAGTTTAAACTTGAGAAAGAATTTGGTTGTGCATGCCAGGTGTTGTAAATGCAGGGCATTTGGGGAGTCTGGCTGCAGTTACGTCTGGTGCATACCATGTTTATTCCATGGCTGGGACTCCTGTTCCATGAGCTTGGTACTGCAGGTGGAATCCTGCAGCAGTGACAATCCTATATTTGACCTTTTCAGTAAATACCATTTGCAGCAGTTCTCTGCTCAGAGTCTGGTGAGACTGGTGTCTTACAAAATGTGGTGTATTTCTCCATTTGTAAAGGCAATTAAGAAACCAAAATAGTTTAGAAAAGCAATAGGTCATCTTGTATTTACTCTAGTCACACCAGGAAAAAAGCATTTTGCTTCAGGTTGACTCAAAACAGAGGTGCTGAGTAAACTCATCAGCCTTCATACGAGTGTTTCAAATTAACGTGGGAGAAAATACTTAACTAAACATCCATATCATTACCTTCACATTGTTGGATCTGTAAAGATATAGTTTTTCTTCAGATGTGAAAATGTGCATAAATGTCATCCTTGCACTTTCTAAATCAGTGAGTCGGATTTGAATACATCAAGATCATCTTGAGTGACTTGAGGTGGTCTAAAACAATTCACAGTTTTATTTTTGTGTGTTGATGTTCAGATATTGAAGGAGCAGCCAGCTGTCCCCAGAGTGTGGTGGCACCTTCTTTGGGGAGTTGGGCTGCTCTTTCTCTAATGTGCCAGAGGGCTTCAGCCCCCTCAGTGGTAACTGGGATTTGGGTGTGGGCTCTTTGAGGCTGACAGGAGGGACAAAAACCACTCCCAAAGCCACCAGAATCCTCAGATAAATCCTTGGCTCTGAGGATATAGGGTTAATGCATTTGCACACTTCAAAAACTGGAGAGCAAGATAACAAAGAAATCCTTAATGTTATGCACACACTTAAAATTTTAAATTATTATTTAGTGACCTTGTTGTAGAGAGGCAATCTCAGAGGAATATGATGGTCTTCATTCTGGGCTCCTCCTCTATTTTTATTTTCATCAAAATTAATTTGTGTTCAACAACAAATACACTTTAGGCCAGATAGCTGAAGTGCACTTATCTGGGGTCATGATTTTGGAATGCAAATCCCACATTGGGTTATCTTTGTCAAAATGGCTTATCTTTTAAGTGCTGGCTGACCCCAGGCTGCTGTGTGGAGGGTAAGGAGCTCTGCAAATCAGGTCGCTCCTGTTTCCGTGGCTGAATCTGGAAGTTACTTTACCAAGTTTGTAAATGTTGCCCTAAATAAATAAATCATAATATTGCTGATGTGGAGGCTTTAGGCAGCTTTAGCTTAACATATTGTACCATGTTGTCATTCTGTTCTCCATGCTGGTTCCTACATGTGTTAGAAACATGGAACAAATGCTGATGGAGCACAGAATTCACTCACTGAATGACAGAATGGCCAGGGTTGGAAGGGGGACCACAAGGATCATGAATCTCCAATGCCCCTGTCACGTGCAGGGCCACCAACCTCCACATTTAATACTAGACCAGCTGCTCAGGGCCCCATCCCACCTGGCCTTGAACACCTCCAGGGATGGACGGGGCATCCACAGCCTCTCTGGGCAGCTGATCCAGCACCTCACCACTCTCGTGCTTTTGCCTAATCCTCTTCTTCCCATGGAGAGGATATGGAAAATACAGCACAGGACAGCTGTATGTGTCTGTGCTCAGCATATCTTTCCTAAGTGAGGGTGTTCATAAGCCACTACCCTTGTCTGCTTCCCTTGCAGCCTGTGATCCTTGTGATGCAGCTGCCAGAGCTAGACCTTACTCTTGGCTAAGGTGGGTATGGTGGGGACAGGCAGCCCGTAGGACCAAGGCACCCCAGCAGATACTACTTCTGAGAGCTTTGGCCTCAGCTGCAGCTTGTTTCGGAGGTACGACTCCCATGGTGGTGGGAGATGCTCCTGAGACAGAAGGTGGCAAAGTGGGGTATTTGGCATGCCACAGGAGAGCAGCATTTGAGTAACTGACTTAAACTTTGTAGTTCTTAAAAATAACTAAGTGGTGCTTAGGGCGAGAGATACTCAGTGTCATAATTAGAAACGTTTTGATAGTGCTTTATGACTCATCTAGATGTTGAA